>NW_026907131.1:0-128348 GCF_033978795.1 Nerophis ophidion
AATCCTACCCAGGATGGAGTTCACAAGCCCGCAGCGAGCTGCACGAGCCGCAGGAACACCGGGAATGACAAAAGGCACCCAGAAGTGAACCAGCGAAAGTGGGGGAAAAAATGGAGGAAAAGGAGGAAAAAGTACCAAATTGTTTAAAAATCCTACCCAGGATGGAGTTCCAGAAGTCCCGCAGCGAGCTGCACGAGCCGCAGGAACACCGGGAATGACCAAAAGGCACCCAGAAGTGAACCAGCGAAAGTGGGGGAAAAATGGAGGAAAAGGAGGAAAAAGTACCAAATTGTTTAAAATCCTACCCCAGGATGGAGTTCGAGAAGTCCCGCAGCGAGCTGCACGAGCCACAGGAACACCGGGAATGACCAAAAGATACCCAGGAGTGAACCAGCCAAAGTGGGGGACAATTTGAGAAAAAGTTGGAAAAAGGTCCGAAATTGATTAAAAATCCTACCCAGGATGGAGTTCCAGAAGTCCCGCAGCGAGCTGCACGAGCCGCAGGAACACCGGGAATGACCAAAAGGCACCCAGAAGTGAACCATCAAAAGTGGGGGACAATTTGAGAAAAAGTTGGAAAAAGGTCCGAAATTGTTTAAAAATCCTACCCAGGATGGAGTTCCAGAAGCCCCGCAGCGAGCTGCCCGAGCCGCGGGAACACCGGGAATGACCAAAAGGCACCCAGAAGTGAACCATCAAAAGTGGGGGACAATTTGAGAAAAAGTTTGAAAAAGGTCCGAAATTGTTTAAAAATCCTACCCAGGATGGAGTTCCAGAAGTCCCGCAGCGAGCTGCGCGAGCTCCGGGGCCCCCGGGAATGACCAAAAGATACCCAGGAGTGAACCAGCCAAAGTGGGGGACAATTTGAGAAAAAGTTGGAAAAAGGTCCGAAATTGTTTAAAAATCCTACCCAGGATGGAGTTCCAGAAAGCCCCGCAGCGAGCTGCCCGAGCCGCGGGAACACCGGGAATGACCAAAAGGCACCCAGAAGTGAACCAGCGAAAGTTGGGGACAATTTGAGAAAAAGTTGGAAAAAGGTCCGAAATTGATTAAAAATCCTACCCAGGATGGAGTTCCAGAAGCCCCGCAGCGAGCTGCGCGAGCTCCGGGACCCCCCGGAATGACCAAAAGATACCCAGGAGTGAACCAGCCAAAGTGGGGGAAAAATGGAGGAAAAGGAGGAAAAAGTACCAAATTGTTTAAAAATCCTACCCAGGATGGAGTTCCAGAAGTCCCCGCAGCGAGCTGCACGAGCCGCAGGAACACCGGGAATGACCAAAAGGCACCCAGAAGTGAACCATCAAAAGTGGGGGACAATTTGAGAAAAAGTTTGAAAAAGGTCCGAAATTGATTAAAAATCCTACCCAGGATGGAGTTCCAGAAGTCCCGCAAAGAGCTGCCCGAGCCGCAGGGAACACCGGGAATGACCAAAAGGCACCCAGAAGTGAACCAGCGAAAGTGGGGGAAAAATGGAGGAAAAGGAGGAAAAAGTACCAAATTGTTTAAAAATCATACCCAGGATGGAGTTCCAGAAGTCCCGCAGCGAGCTGCACGAGCCGCAGGAACACCGGGAATGACCAAAAGGCACCCAGAAGTGAACCAGCGAAAGTGGGGGAAAAATGGAGGAAAAGGAGGAAAAAGTACCAATTGTTTAAAAATCCTACCCAGGATGGAGTTCCAGAAGTCCCGCAGCGAGCTGCACGAGCCGCAGGAACACCGGGAATGACCAAAAGGCACCCAGAAGTGAACCAGCGAAAGTGGGGGGAAAAAATGGAGGAAAAGGAGGAAAAAGTGCCAAATTGTTTAAAAATCCTACCCAGGATGGAGTTCCAGAAGTCCCGCAGCGAGCTGCACGAGCCGCAGGAACACCGGGAATGACCAAAAGGCACCCAGAAGTGAACCATCAAAAGTGGGGGACAATTTGAGAAAAAGTTGGAAAAAGGTCCGAAATTGTTTAAAAATCCTACCCAGGATGGAGTTCCAGAAGCCCCGCAGCGAGCTGCCCGAGCCGCGGGGAACACCGGGAATGACCAAAAGATACCCAGGAGTGAACCAAAGAAAGTGGGGGACAATTTGAGAAAAAGTTGGAAAAAGGTCCGAAATTGTTTAAAAATCCTACCCAGGATGGAGTTCCAGAAGCCCCGCAGCGAGCTGCACGAGCCGCAGGAACACCGGGAATGACCAAAAGGCACCCAGAAGTGAACCATCAAAAGTTGGGGACAATTTGAGAAAAAGTTGGAAAAGGTCCGAAATTGATTAAAAATCCTACCCAGGATGGAGTTCCAGAAGCCCTCGCAGCGAGCTGCCCGAGCCGCAGGAACACCGGGAATGACCAAAAGATACCCAGGAGTGAACCAGCCAAAGTGGGGTACAATTGAGAAAAAAGTTGGAAAAAGGTCCGAAATTGTTTAAAAATCCTACCCAGGATGGAGTTCCAGAAGCCCCGCAGCGAGCTGCCCGAGCCGCGGGAACACCGGGAATGACCAAAAGATACCCAGGAAGTGAACCAAAGAAAGTGGGGGACAATTTGAGAAAAAGTTGGAAAAAGGTCCGAAATTGTTTAAAAAATCCTACCCAGGATGGAGTTCCAGAAGCCCCGCAGCGAGCTGCCCGAGCCGCGGGGGAACACCGGGAATGACCAAAAGATACCCAGGAGTGAACCAGCCAAAGTGGGGGACAATTTGAGAAAAAGTTGGAAAAAGGTCCGAAATTGTTTTAAAATTCTACCCAGGATGGGAGTTCCAGAAGCCCCGCAGCGAGCTGCCCGAGCCGCGGGAACACCGGGAATGACCAAAAGACACCCAGGAGTGAACCATCAAAAGTGGGGGACAATTTGAGAAAAAGTTGGAAAAAAGGTCCGAAATTGATTAAAAATCCTACCCAGGATGGGAGTTTCAGAAGTCCCGCAGCAAGCTGCACGAGCCGCAGGAACACCGGGGAATGACCAAAAGGCACCCAGGAAGTGAACCATCAAAAGTTGGGGACAATTTGAGAAAAAGTTGAAAAAGGTCCGAAATTGATTAAAAATCCTACCCAGGATGGAGTTCAGAAGCCTCGCAGCGAGCTGCCCGAGCCGCAGGAACACCGGGAATGACCAAAAGATACCCAGGAGTGAACCAGCCAAAGTGGGGGAAAAATGGAGGAAAAGGAGGAAAAAGTACCAAATTGTTTAAAATCCTACCCAGGATGGAGTTCCAGAAGTCCCGCAGCGAGCTGCACGAGCCACAGGAACACCGGGAATGACCAAAAGGCAACCAGAAGTGAACCATCAAAAGTGGGGGACAATTGAGAAAAAGTTGGAAAAAGGTCCGAAATTGTTTAAAAATCCTACCCAGGATGGAGTTCCGGAAGCCCCGCAGCGAGCTGCGCGAGCTCCGGGACCCCCGGGAATGACCAAAAGACACCCAGGAGTGGACCATCGAAAGTGGGAGGGAAATGGAGGGAAAGTCGGAAAAAGGTCCAAAATGGGTTGAAAATCATATGATCCTACCCAGGATGGAGTTCCACAAGTCCCGCAGCGAGCTGCACGAGCCGCAGGAACACCGGGAATGACCAAAAGGCACCCAGAAGTGAACCAGCGAAAGTGGGGAAAAATGGAGGAAAAGGAGGAAAAAGTACCAAATTGTTTAAAAATCCTACCCAGGATGGAGTTCCAGAAGTCCCGCAGCGAGCTGCACGAGCCGCAGGAACACCGGGAATGACCAAAAGGCACCCAGAAGTGAACCAGCGAAAGTGGGGGAAAATGGAGGAAAAGGAGGAAAAAGTACAAATTGTTTAAAAATCCTACCAGGATGGAGTTCCAGAAGTCCCGCAGCGAGCTGCACGAGCCACAGGAACACGGGAATGACCAAAAGGCACCAGAAGTGAACCCATCAAAAGTGGGGGACAATTTGAGAAAAAGTTGGAAAAAGGTCCGAAATTGTTTAAAAATCCTACCCAGGATGGAGTTCCGGAAGCCCCGCAGCGAGCTGCGCGAGCTCCGGGACCCCCGGGAATGACCAAAAGACACCCAGGAGTGGACCATCGAAAGTGGGAGGGAAATGGAGGGAAAGTCGGAAAAAGGTCCAAAATGGGTTGAAAATCATATGATCCTACCCAGGATGGAGTTCCACAAGTCCCGCAGCGAGCTGCACGAGCCGCAGGAACACCGGGAATGACCAAAAGGCACCCAGAAGTGAACCAGCGAAAGTGGGGGGAAAATGGAGGAAAAGGAGGAAAAAGTGCCAAATTGTTTAAAAATCCTACCCAGGATGGAGTTCCACAAGTCCCGCAGCGAGCTGCACGAGCCGCAGGAACACCGGGAATGACCAAAAGGCACCCAGAAGTGAACCAGCGAAAGTGGGGGAAAAATGGAGGAAAAGGAGGAAAAAGTACCAAATTGTTTAAAAATCCTACCCAGGATGGAGTTCCAGAAGTCCCGCAGCGAGCTGCACGAGCCGCAGGAACACCGGGAATGACCAAAAGGCACCCAGAAGTGAACCATCAAAAGTTGGGGACAATTTGAGGAAAAGTTGGAAAAAGGTCCGAAATTGATTAAAAATCCTACCCAGGATGGAGTTCCAGAAGCCCCGCAGCGAGCTGCACGAGCCGCAGGAACACCGGGAATGACAAAAAGGCACCCAGAAGTGAACCAGCGAAAGTGGGGGAAAAATGGAGGAAAAGGAGGAAAAAGTACCAAATTGTTTAAAAATCCTACCCAGGATGGAGTTCCAGAAGTCCCGCAGCGAGCTGCACGAGCCGCAGGAACACCGGGAATGACCAAAAGGCACCCAGAAGTGAACCATCAAAAGTGGGGGACAATTTGAGAAAAAGTTGGAAAAAAGGTCCGAAATTGATTAAAAATCCTACCCAGGATGGAGTTCCAGAAGTCCCGCAGCGAGCTGCACGTGCCGCAGGAACACCGGGAATGACCGAAAGGCACCCAGAAGTGAACCAGCGAAAGTGGGGGAAAAATGGAGGAGAAGGAGGAAAAAGTACCAAATTGTTTAAAAATCCTACCCAGGATGGAGTTCCAGAAGTCCCGCAGCGAGCTGCACGAGCCGCAGGAACACCGGGAATGACCAAAAGGCACCCAGAAGTGAACCAGCGAAAGTGGGGGAAAAATGGAGGAAAAGGAGGAAAAAGTACCAAATTGTTTAAAAATCCTACCCAGGATGGAGTTCCAGAAGTCCCGCAGCGAGCTGCCCGAGCCGCGGGAACACCGGGAATGACCAAAAGGCACCCAGAAGTGAACCAGCGAAAGTGGGGGACAATTTGAGAAAAAGTTGGAAAAAGGTCCGAAATTGTTTAAAAATCCTACCCAGGATGGAGTTCCAGAAGTCCCGCAGCGAGCTGCGCGAGCTCTGGGGCCCCCGGGAATGACCAAAAGATACCCAGGAGTGAACCAGCCAAAGTGGGGGACAATTTGAGAAAAAGTTGGAAAAAGGTCCGAAATTGATTAAAAATCCTACCCAGGATGGAGTTCCAGAAGCCCCGCAGCGAGCTGCCCGAGCCGCAGGAACACCGGGAATGACCAAAAGGCACCCAGAAGTGAACCATCAAAAGTGGGGGACAATTTGAGAAAAAGTTGGAAAAAGGTCCGAAATTGTATAAAAATCCTACCCAGGATGGAGTTCCAGAAGCCTCGCAGCGAGCTGCCCGAGCCGCGGGAACACCGGGAATGACCAAAAGGCACCCAGAAGTGAACCATCAAAAGTTGGGGACAATTTGAGAAAAAGTTGGAAAAAGGTCCGAAATTGATTAAAAATCCTACCCAGGATGGAGTTCCAGAAGCCTCGCAGCGAGCTGCCCGAGCCGCAGGAACACCGGGAATGACCAAAAGATACCCAGGAGTGAACCAGCCAAAGTGGGGGAAAAATGGAGGAAAAGGAGGAAAAAGTACCAAATTGTTTAAAAATCCTACCCAGGATGGAGTTCCAGAAGTCCCGCAGCGAGCTGCACGAGCCACAGGAACACCGGGAATGACCAAAAGGCACCCAGAAGTGAACCATCAAAAGTGGGGGACAATTTGAGAAAAAGTTGGAAAAAGGTCCGAAATTGTTTAAAAATCCTACCCAGGATGGAGTTCCGGAAGCCCCGCAGCGAGCTGCGCGAGCTCCGGGACCCCCGGGAATGACCAAAAGACACCCAGGAGTGGACCATCGAAAGTGGGAGGGAAATGGAGGGAAAGTCGGAAAAAGGTCCAAAATGGGTTGAAAATCATATGATCCTACCCAGGATGGAGTTCCACAAGTCCCGCAGCGAGCTGCACGAGCCGCAGGAACACCGGGAATGACCAAAAGGCACCCAGAAGTGAACCAGCGAAAGTGGGGGAAAAATGGAGGAAAAGGAGGAAAAAGTACCAAATTGTTTAAAAATCCTACCCAGGATGGAGTTCCAGAAGTCCCGCAGCGAGCTGCACGAGCCGCAGGAACACCGGGAATGACCAAAAGGCACCCAGAAGTGAACCAGCGAAAGTGGGGGAAAAATGGAGGAAAAGGAGGAAAAAGTACCAAATTGTTTAAAAATCCTACCCAGGATGGAGTTCCAGAAGTCCCGCAGCGAGCTGCACGAGCCACAGGAACACCGGGAATGACCAAAAGGCACCCAGAAGTGAACCATCAAAAGTGGGGGACAATTTGAGAAAAAGTTGGAAAAAGGTCCGAAATTGTTTAAAAATCCTACCCAGGATGGAGTTCCGGAAGCCCCGCAGCGAGCTGCGCGAGCTCCGGGACCCCCGGGAATGACCAAAAGACACCCAGGAGTGGACCATCGAAAGTGGGAGGGAAATGGAGGGAAAGTCGGAAAAAGGTCCAAAATGGGTTGAAAATCATATGATCCTACCCAGGATGGAGTTCCACAAGTCCCGCAGCGAGCTGCACGAGCCGCAGGAACACCGGGAATGACCAAAAGGCACCCAGAAGTGAACCAGCGAAAGTGGGGGGAAAATGGAGGAAAAGGAGGAAAAAGTGCCAAATTGTTTAAAAATCCTACCCAGGATGGAGTTCCACAAGTCCCGCAGCGAGCTGCACGAGCCGCAGGAACACCGGGAATGACCAAAAGGCACCCAGAAGTGAACCAGCGAAAGTGGGGGAAAAATGGAGGAAAAGGAGGAAAAAGTACCAAATTGTTTAAAAATCCTACCCAGGATGGAGTTCCAGAAGTCCCGCAGCGAGCTGCACGAGCCGCAGGAACACCGGGAATGACCAAAAGGCACCCAGAAGTGAACCATCAAAAGTTGGGGACAATTTGAGGAAAAGTTGGAAAAAGGTCCGAAATTGATTAAAAATCCTACCCAGGATGGAGTTCCAGAAGCCCCGCAGCGAGCTGCACGAGCCGCAGGAACACCGGGAATGACAAAAAGGCACCCAGAAGTGAACCAGCGAAAGTGGGGGAAAAATGGAGGAAAAGGAGGAAAAAGTACCAAATTGTTTAAAAATCCTACCCAGGATGGAGTTCCAGAAGTCCCGCAGCGAGCTGCACGAGCCGCAGGAACACCGGGAATGACCAAAAGGCACCCAGAAGTGAACCATCAAAAGTGGGGGACAATTTGAGAAAAAGTTGGAAAAAAGGTCCGAAATTGATTAAAAATCCTACCCAGGATGGAGTTCCAGAAGTCCCGCAGCGAGCTGCACGTGCCGCAGGAACACCGGGAATGACCGAAAGGCACCCAGAAGTGAACCAGCGAAAGTGGGGGAAAAATGGAGGAGAAGGAGGAAAAAGTACCAAATTGTTTAAAAATCCTACCCAGGATGGAGTTCCAGAAGTCCCGCAGCGAGCTGCACGAGCCGCAGGAACACCGGGAATGACCAAAAGGCACCCAGAAGTGAACCAGCGAAAGTGGGGGAAAAATGGAGGAAAAGGAGGAAAAAGTACCAAATTGTTTAAAAATCCTACCCAGGATGGAGTTCCAGAAGTCCCGCAGCGAGCTGCCCGAGCCGCGGGAACACCGGGAATGACCAAAAGGCACCCAGAAGTGAACCAGCGAAAGTGGGGGACAATTTGAGAAAAAGTTGGAAAAAGGTCCGAAATTGTTTAAAAATCCTACCCAGGATGGAGTTCCAGAAGTCCCGCAGCGAGCTGCGCGAGCTCTGGGGCCCCCGGGAATGACCAAAAGATACCCAGGAGTGAACCAGCCAAAGTGGGGGACAATTTGAGAAAAAGTTGGAAAAAGGTCCGAAATTGATTAAAAATCCTACCCAGGATGGAGTTCCAGAAGCCCCGCAGCGAGCTGCCCGAGCCGCAGGAACACCGGGAATGACCAAAAGGCACCCAGAAGTGAACCATCAAAAGTGGGGGACAATTTGAGAAAAAGTTGGAAAAAGGTCCGAAATTGTATAAAAATCCTACCCAGGATGGAGTTCCAGAAGCCTCGCAGCGAGCTGCCCGAGCCGCGGGAACACCGGGAATGAACAAAAGATACCCAGGAGTGAACCAGCCAAAGTGGGGGACAATTTGAGAAAAAGTTGGAAAAAGGTCCGAAATTGTTTAAAAATCCTACCCAGGATGGAGTTCCAGAAGTCCCGCAGCGAGCTGCGCGAGCTCCGGGACCCCCGGGAATGACCAAAAGGCACCCAGAAGTGGACCATCGAAAGTGGGAGGGAAATGGAGGGAAAGTCGGAAAAAGGTCCAAAATGGGTTGAAAATCATATGATCCCACCCAGGGTAGAGTTCCACAAGTCCCGCAGCGAGCTGCACGAGCCGCAGGAACACCGGGAATGACCAAAAGGCACCCAGAAGTGAACCATCAAAAGTGGGGGAAAAATGGAGGAAAAGGAGGAAAAAGTACCAAATTGTTTAAAAATCCTACCCAGGATGGAGTTCCAGAAGCCCCGCAGCGAGCTCCGGGACCCCCGGGAATGACCAAAAGATACCCAGGAGTGAACCATCAAAAGTGGGGGACAATTTGAGAAAAAGTTGGAAAAAGGTCCGAAATTGTTTAAAAATCCTACCCAGGATGGAGTTCCACAAGCCCCGCAGCGAGCTGCACGAGCCGCAGGAACACCGGGAATGACCAAAAGGCACCCAGAAGTGAACCAGCGAAAGTGGGGGAAAAATGGAGGAAAAGGAGGAAAAAGTACCAAATTGTTTAAAAATCCTACCCAGGATGGAGTTCCAGAAGTCCCGCAGCGAGCTGCACGAGCCGCAGGAACACCGGGAATGACCAAAAGGCACCCAGAAGTGAACCAGCGAAAGTGGGGGAAAAATGGAGGAAAAGGAGGAAAAAGTACCAAATTGTTTAAAAATCCTACCCAGGATGGAGTTCGAGAAGTCCCGCAGCGAGCTGCACGAGCCACAGGAACACCGGGAATGACCAAAAGATACCCAGGAGTGAACCAGCCAAAGTGGGGGACAATTTGAGAAAAAGTTGGAAAAAGGTCCGAAATTGATTAAAAATCCTACCCAGGATGGAGTTCCAGAAGTCCCGCAGCGAGCTGCACGAGCCGCAGGAACACCGGGAATGACCAAAAGGCACCCAGAAGTGAACCATCAAAAGTGGGGGACAATTTGAGAAAAAGTTGGAAAAAGGTCCGAAATTGTTTAAAAATCCTACCCAGGATGGAGTTCCAGAAGCCCCGCAGCGAGCTGCCCGAGCCGCGGGAACACCGGGAATGACCAAAAGGCACCCAGAAGTGAACCATCAAAAGTGGGGGACAATTTGAGAAAAAGTTTGAAAAAGGTCCGAAATTGTTTAAAAATCCTACCCAGGATGGAGTTCCAGAAGTCCCGCAGCGAGCTGCGCGAGCTCCGGGGCCCCCGGGAATGACCAAAAGATACCCAGGAGTGAACCAGCCAAAGTGGGGGACAATTTGAGAAAAAGTTGGAAAAAGGTCCGAAATTGTTTAAAAATCCTACCCAGGATGGAGTTCCAGAAGCCCCGCAGCGAGCTGCCCGAGCCGCGGGAACACCGGGAATGACCAAAAGGCACCCAGAAGTGAACCAGCGAAAGTTGGGGACAATTTGAGAAAAAGTTGGAAAAAGGTCCGAAATTGATTAAAAATCCTACCCAGGATGGAGTTCCAGAAGCCCCGCAGCGAGCTGCGCGAGCTCCGGGACCCCCGGGAATGACCAAAAGATACCCAGGAGTGAACCAGCCAAAGTGGGGGAAAAATGGAGGAAAAGGAGGAAAAAGTACCAAATTGTTTAAAAATCCTACCCAGGATGGAGTTCCAGAAGTCCCGCAGCGAGCTGCACGAGCCGCAGGAACACCGGGAATGACCAAAAGGCACCCAGAAGTGAACCATCAAAAGTGGGGGACAATTTGAGAAAAAGTTTGAAAAAGGTCCGAAATTGATTAAAAATCCTACCCAGGATGGAGTTCCAGAAGTCCCGCAAAGAGCTGCCCGAGCCGCAGGAACACCGGGAATGACCAAAAGGCACCCAGAAGTGAACCAGCGAAAGTGGGGGAAAAATGGAGGAAAAGGAGGAAAAAGTACCAAATTGTTTAAAAATCATACCCAGGATGGAGTTCCAGAAGTCCCGCAGCGAGCTGCACGAGCCGCAGGAACACCGGGAATGACCAAAAGGCACCCAGAAGTGAACCAGCGAAAGTGGGGGAAAAATGGAGGAAAAGGAGGAAAAAGTACCAAATTGTTTAAAAATCCTACCCAGGATGGAGTTCCAGAAGTCCCGCAGCGAGCTGCACGAGCCGCAGGAACACCGGGAATGACCAAAAGGCACCCAGAAGTGAACCAGCGAAAGTGGGGGAAAAATGGAGGAAAAGGAGGAAAAAGTGCCAAATTGTTTAAAAATCCTACCCAGGATGGAGTTCCAGAAGTCCCGCAGCGAGCTGCACGAGCCGCAGGAACACCGGGAATGACCAAAAGGCACCCAGAAGTGAACCATCAAAAGTGGGGGACAATTTGAGAAAAAGTTGGAAAAAGGTCCGAAATTGTTTAAAAATCCTACCCAGGCTGGAGTTCCAGAAGTCCCGCAGCGAGCTGCCCGAGCCGCGGGAACACCGGGAATGACCAAAAGGCACCCAGAAGTGAACCAGCGAAAGTGGGGGAAAAATGGAGGAAAAGGAGGAAAAAGTACCAAATTGTTTAAAAATCCTACCCAGGATGGAGTTCCAGAAGCCCCGCAGCGAGCTGCGCGAGCCGCGGGAACACCGGAAATGACCAAAAGATACCCAGGAGTGAACCAGCCAAAGTGGGGGACAATTTGAGAAAAAGTTGGAAAAAGGTCCGAAATTGTTTAAAAATCCTACCCAGGATGGAGTTCCAGAAGCCCCGCAGCGAGCTGCACGAGCCGCAGGAACACCGGGAATGACCAAAAGGCACCCAGAAGTGAACCATCAAAAGTGGGGGACAATTTGAGAAAAAGTTGGAAAAAGGTCCGAAATTGTTTAAAAATCCTACCCAGGATGGAGTTCCAGAAGCCCCGCAGCGAGCTGCCCGAGCCGCGGGAACACCGGGAATGACCAAAAGGCACCCAGAAGTGAACCATCAAAAGTGGGGGACAATTTGAGAAAAAGTTTGAAAAAGGTCCGAAATTGTTTAAAAATCCTACCCAGGATGGAGTTCCAGAAGTCCCGCAGCGAGCTGCGCGAGCTCCGGGGCCCCCGGGAATGACCAAAAGATACCCAGGAGTGAACCAGCCAAAGTGGGGGACAATTTGAGAAAAAGTTGGAAAAAGGTCCGAAATTGTTTAAAAATCCTACCCAGGATGGAGTTCCAGAAGCCCCGCAGCGAGCTGCCCGAGCCGCGGGAACACCGGGAATGACCAAAAGGCACCCAGAAGTGAACCATCAAAAGTGGGGGACAATTTGAGAAAAAGTTTGAAAAAGGTCCGAAATTGTTTAAAAATCCTACCCAGGATGGAGTTCCAGAAGTCCCGCAGCGAGCTGCGCGAGCTCCGGGGCCCCCGGGAATGACCAAAAGATACCCAGGAGTGAACCAGCCAAAGTGGGGGACAATTTGAGAAAAAGTTGGAAAAAGGTCCGAAATTGTTTAAAAATCCTACCCAGGATGGAGTTCCAGAAGCCCCGCAGCGAGCTGCGCGAGCTCCGGGACCCCCGGGAATGACCAAAAGATACCCAGGAGTGAACCAGCGAAAGTGGGGGAAAAATGGAGGAAAAGGAGGAAAAAGTACCAAATTGTTTAAAAATCCTACCCAGGATGGAGTTCCAGAAGTCCCGCAGCGAGCGGCACGAGCCACAGGAACACCGGGAATGACCAAAAGATACCCAGGAGTGAACCAGCCAAAGTGGGGGACAATTTGAGAAAAAGTTGGAAAAAAGGTCCGAAATTGATTAAAAATCCTACCCAGGATGGAGTTCCAGAAGTCCCGCAGCGAGCTGCACGAGCCGCAGGAACACCGGGAATGACCAAAAGGCACCCAGAAGTGAACCAGCGAAAGTGGGGGAAAAATGGAGGAAAAGGAGGAAAAAGTACCAAATTGTTTAAAAATCCTACCCAGGATGGAGTTCCAGAAGTCCCGCAGCGAGCGGCACGAGCCACAGGAACACCGGGAATGACCAAAAGATACCCAGGAGTGAACCAGCCAAAGTGGGGGACAATTTGAGAAAAAGTTGGAAAAAAGGTCCGAAATTGATTAAAAATCCTACCCAGGATGGAGTTCCAGAAGTCCCGCAGCGAGCTGCACGAGCCGCAGGAACACCGGGAATGACCAAAAGGCACCCAGAAGTGAACCATCAAAAGTGGCGGACAATTTGAGAAAAAGTTGGAAAAAGGTCCGAAATTGTTTAAAAATCCTACCCAGGATGGAGTTCCAGAAGCCCCGCAGCGAGCTGCCCGAGCCGCGGGAACACCGGGAATGACAAAAAGGCACCCAGAAGTGAACCATCAAAAGTGGGGGACAATTTGAGAAAAAGTTTGAAAAAGGTCCGAAATTGTTTAAAAATCCTACCCAGGATGGAGTTCCAGAAGCCTCGCAGCGAGCTGCCCGAGCCGCAGGAACACCGGGAATGACCAAAAGATACCCAGGAGTGAACCAGCCAAAGTGGGGTACAATTTGAGAAAAAGTTGGAAAAAGGTCCGAAATTGTTTAAAAATCCTACCCAGGATGGAGTTCCAGAAGCCCCGCAGCGAGCTGCCCGAGCCGCGGGAACACCGGGAATGACCAAAAGATACCCAGGAGTGAACCAAAGAAAGTGGGGGACAATTTGAGAAAAAGTTGGAAAAAGGTCCGAAATTGTTTAAAAATCCTACCCAGGATGGAGTTCCAGAAGCCCCGCAGCGAGCTGCCCGAGCCGCGGGAACACCGGGAATGACCAAAAGATACCCAGGAGTGAACCAGCCAAAGTGGGGGACAATTTGAGAAAAAGTTGGAAAAAGGTCCGAAATTGTTTAAAAATTCTACCCAGGATGGAGTTCCAGAAGCCCCGCAGCGAGCTGCCCGAGCCGCGGGAACACCGGGAATGACCAAAAGACACCCAGGAGTGGACCAGCGAAAGTGGGGGACAATTTGAGAAAAAGTTGGAAAAAGGTCCGAAATTGATTAAAAATCCTACCCAGGATGGAGTTCCAGAAGCCCCGCAGCAAGCTGCCCGAGCCGCGGGAACACCGGGAATGACCAAAAGGCACCCAGAAGTGAACCAGCGAAAGTGGGGGACAATTTGAGAAAAAGTTGGAAAAAGGTCCGAAATTGTTTAAAAATCCTACCCAGGATGGAGTTCCAGAAGTCCCGCAGCGAGCTGCCCGAGCCGCGGGAACACCGGGAATGACCAAAAGACACCCAGGAGTGAACCATCAAAAGTGGGGGACAATTTGAGAAAAAGTTGGAAAAAGGTCCGAAATTGATTAAAAATCCTACCCAGGATGGAGTTTCAGAAGTCCCGCAGCGAGCTGCACGAGCCGCAGGAACACCGGGAATGACCAAAAGGCACCCAGAAGTGAACCATCAAAAGTGGGGGACAATTTGAGAAAAAGTTGGAAAAAGGTCCGAAATTGTTTAAAAATCCTACCCAGGATGGAGTTCCGGAAGCCCCGCAGCGAGCTGCGCGAGCTCCGGGACCCCCGGGAATGACCAAAAGACACCCAGGAGTGGACCATCGAAAGTGGGAGGGAAATGGAGGGAAAGTCGGAAAAAGGTCCAAAATGGGTTGAAAATCATATGATCCTACCCAGGATGGAGTTCCACAAGTCCCGCAGCGAGCTGCACGAGCCGCAGGAACACCGGGAATGACCAAAAGGCACCCAGAAGTGAACCAGCGAAAGTGGGGGGAAAATGGAGGAAAAGGAGGAAAAAGTACCAAATTGTTTAAAAATCCTACCCAGGATGGAGTTCCAGAAGCCCCGCAGCGAGCTGCGCGAGCTCCGGGACCCCCGGGAATGACCAAAAGATACCCAGGAGTGAACCATCAAAAGTGGGGGACAATTTGAGAAAAAGTTGGAAAAAGGTCCGAAATTGTTTAAAAATCCTACCCAGGATGGAGTTCCACAAGCCCCGCAGCGAGCTGCACGAGCCGCAGGAACACCGGGAATGACCAAAAGGCACCCAGAAGTGAACCAGCGAAAGTGGGGGAAAAATGGAGGAAAAGGAGGAAAAAGTACCAAATTGTTTAAAAATCCTACCCAGGATGGAGTTCGAGAAGTCCCGCAGCGAGCTGCACGAGCCACAGGAACACCGGGAATGACCAAAAGGCACCCAGAAGTGAACCATCAAAAGTGGGGGACAATTTGAGAAAAAGTTGGAAAAAGGTCCGAAATTGTTTAAAAATCCTACCCAGGATGGAGTTCCGGAAGCCCCGCAGCGAGCTGCGCGAGCTCCGGGACCCCCGGGAATGACCAAAAGACACCCAGGAGTGGACCATCGAAAGTGGGAGGGAAATGGAGGGAAAGTCGGAAAAAGGTCCAAAATGGGTTGAAAATCATATGATCCTACCCAGGATGGAGTTCCACAAGTCCCGCAGCGAGCTGCACGAGCCGCAGGAACACCGGGAATGACCAAAAGGCACCCAGAAGTGAACCAGCGAAAGTGGGGGGAAAATGGAGGAAAAGGAGGAAAAAGTGCCAAATTGTTTAAAAATCCTACCCAGGATGGAGTTCCACAAGTCCCGCAGCGAGCTGCACGAGCCGCAGGAACACCGGGAATGACCAAAAGGCACCCAGAAGTGAACCAGCGAAAGTGGGGGAAAAATGGAGGAAAAGGAGGAAAAAGTACCAAGTTGTTTAAAAATCCTACCCAGGATGGAGTTCCAGAAGTCCCGCAGCGAGCTGCACGAGCCGCAGGAACACCGGGAATGACCAAAAGGCACCCAGAAGTGAACCATCAAAAGTTGGGGACAATTTGAGGAAAAGTTGGAAAAAGGTCCGAAATTGATTAAAAATCCTACCCAGGATGGAGTTCCAGAAGCCCCGCAGCGAGCTGCACGAGCCGCAGGAACACCGGGAATGACAAAAAGGCACCCAGAAGTGAACCAGCGAAAGTGGGGGAAAAATGGAGGAAAAGGAGGAAAAAGTACCAAATTGTTTAAAAATCCTACCCAGGATGGAGTTCCAGAAGTCCCGCAGCGAGCTGCACGAGCCGCAGGAACACCGGGAATGACCAAAAGGCACCCAGAAGTGAACCATCAAAAGTGGGGGACAATTTGAGAAAAAGTTGGAAAAAAGGTCCGAAATTGATTAAAAATCCTACCCAGGATGGAGTTCCAGAAGTCCCGCAGCGAGCTGCACGTGCCGCAGGAACACCGGGAATGACCGAAAGGCACCCAGAAGTGAACCAGCGAAAGTGGGGGAAAAATGGAGGAGAAGGAGGAAAAAGTACCAAATTGTTTAAAAATCCTACCCAGGATGGAGTTCCAGAAGTCCCGCAGCGAGCTGCACGAGCCGCAGGAACACCGGGAATGACCAAAAGGCACCCAGAAGTGAACCAGCGAAAGTGGGGGAAAAATGGAGGAAAAGGAGAAAAAAGTACCAAATTGTTTAAAAATCCTACCCAGGATGGAGTTCCAGAAGTCCCGCAGCGAGCTGCCCGAGCCGCGGGAACACCGGGAATGACCAAAAGGCACCCAGAAGTGAACCAGCGAAAGTGGGGGACAATTTGAGAAAAAGTTGGAAAAAGGTCCGAAATTGTTTAAAAATCCTACCCAGGATGGAGTTCCAGAAGTCCCGCAGCGAGCTGCGCGAGCTCTGGGGCCCCCGGGAATGACCAAAAGATACCCAGGAGTGAACCAGCCAAAGTGGGGGACAATTTGAGAAAAAGTTGGAAAAAGGTCCGAAATTGATTAAAAATCCTACCCAGGATGGAGTTCCAGAAGCCCCGCAGCGAGCTGCCCGAGCCGCAGGAACACCGGGAATGACCAAAAGGCACCCAGAAGTGAACCATCAAAAGTGGGGGACAATTTGAGAAAAAGTTGGAAAAAGGTCCGAAATTGTATAAAAATCCTACCCAGGATGGAGTTCCAGAAGCCTCGCAGCGAGCTGCCCGAGCCGCGGGAACACCGGGAATGAACAAAAGATACCCAGGAGTGAACCAGCCAAAGTGGGGGACAATTTGAGAAAAAGTTGGAAAAAGGTCCGAAATTGTTTAAAAATCCTACCCAGGATGGAGTTCCAGAAGTCCCGCAGCGAGCTGCGCGAGCTCCGGGACCCCCGGGAATGACCAAAAGGCACCCAGAAGTGGACCATCGAAAGTGGGAGGGAAATGGAGGGAAAGTCGGAAAAAGGTCCAAAATGGGTTGAAAATCATATGATCCCACCCAGGGTAGAGTTCCACAAGTCCCGCAGCGAGCTGCACGAGCCGCAGGAACACCGGGAATGACCAAAAGGCACCCAGAAGTGAACCATCAAAAGTGGGGGAAAAATGGAGGAAAAGGAGGAAAAAGTACCAAATTGTTTAAAAATCCTACCCAGGATGGAGTTCCAGAAGCCCCGCAGCGAGCTCCGGGACCCCCGGGAATGACCAAAAGATACCCAGGAGTGAACCATCAAAAGTGGGGGACAATTTGAGAAAAAGTTGGAAAAAGGTCCGAAATTGTTTAAAAATCCTACCCAGGATGGAGTTCCACAAGCCCCGCAGCGAGCTGCACGAGCCGCAGGAACACCGGGAATGACCAAAAGGCACCCAGAAGTGAACCAGCGAAAGTGGGGGAAAAATGGAGGAAAAGGAGGAAAAAGTACCAAATTGTTTAAAAATCCTACCCAGGATGGAGTTCGAGAAGTCCCGCAGCGAGCTGCACGAGCCACAGGAACACCGGGAATGACCAAAAGGCACCCAGAAGTGAACCATCAAAAGTGGGGGACAATTTGAGAAAAAGTTGGAAAAAGGTCCGAAATTGTTTAAAAATCCTACCCAGGATGGAGTTCCGGAAGCCCCGCAGCGAGCTGCGCGAGCTCCGGGACCCCCGGGAATGACCAAAAGACACCCAGGAGTGGACCATCGAAAGTGGGAGGGAAATGGAGGGAAAGTCGGAAAAAGGTCCAAAATGGGTTGAAAATCATATGATCCTACCCAGGATGGAGTTCCACAAGTCCCGCAGCGAGCTGCACGAGCCGCAGGAACACCGGGAATGACCAAAAGGCACCCAGAAGTGAACCAGCGAAAGTGGGGGGAAAATGGAGGAAAAGGAGGAAAAAGTGCCAAATTGTTTAAAAATCCTACCCAGGATGGAGTTCCACAAGTCCCGCAGCGAGCTGCACGAGCCGCAGGAACACCGGGAATGACCAAAAGGCACCCAGAAGTGAACCAGCGAAAGTGGGGGAAAAATGGAGGAAAAGGAGGAAAAAGTACCAAGTTGTTAAAAAATCCTACCCAGGATGGAGTTCCAGAAGTCCCGCAGCGAGCTGCACGAGCCGCAGGAACACCGGGAATGACCAAAAGGCACCCAGAAGTGAACCATCAAAAGTTGGGGACAATTTGAGGAAAAGTTGGAAAAAGGTCCGAAATTGATTAAAAATCCTACCCAGGATGGAGTTCCAGAAGCCCCGCAGCGAGCTGCACGAGCCGCAGGAACACCGGGAATGACAAAAAGGCACCCAGAAGTGAACCAGCGAAAGTGGGGGAAAAATGGAGGAAAAGGAGGAAAAAGTACCAAATTGTTTAAAAATCCTACCCAGGATGGAGTTCCAGAAGTCCCGCAGCGAGCTGCACGAGCCGCAGGAACACCGGGAATGACCAAAAGGCACCCAGAAGTGAACCATCAAAAGTGGGGGACAATTTGAGAAAAAGTTGGAAAAAAGGTCCGAAATTGATTAAAAATCCTACCCAGGATGGAGTTCCAGAAGTCCCGCAGCGAGCTGCACGTGCCGCAGGAACACCGGGAATGACCGAAAGGCACCCAGAAGTGAACCAGCGAAAGTGGGGGAAAAATGGAGGAGAAGGAGGAAAAAGTACCAAATTGTTTAAAAATCCTACCCAGGATGGAGTTCCAGAAGTCCCGCAGCGAGCTGCACGAGCCGCAGGAACACCGGGAATGACCAAAAGGCACCCAGAAGTGAACCAGCGAAAGTGGGGGAAAAATGGAGGAAAAGGAGGAAAAAGTACCAAATTGTTTAAAAATCCTACCCAGGATGGAGTTCCAGAAGTCCCGCAGCGAGCTGCCCGAGCCGCGGGAACACCGGGAATGACCAAAAGGCACCCAGAAGTGAACCAGCGAAAGTGGGGGACAATTTGAGAAAAAGTTGGAAAAAGGTCCGAAATTGTTTAAAAATCCTACCCAGGATGGAGTTCCAGAAGTCCCGCAGCGAGCTGCGCGAGCTCTGGGGCCCCCGGGAATGACCAAAAGATACCCAGGAGTGAACCAGCCAAAGTGGGGGACAATTTGAGAAAAAGTTGGAAAAAGGTCCGAAATTGATTAAAAATCCTACCCAGGATGGAGTTCCAGAAGCCCCGCAGCGAGCTGCCCGAGCCGCGGGAACACCGGGAATGACCAAAAGGCACCCAGAAGTGAACCATCAAAAGTGGGGGACAATTTGAGAAAAAGTTGGAAAAAGGTCCGAAATTGTATAAAAATCCTACCCAGGATGGAGTTCCAGAAGCCTCGCAGCGAGCTGCCCGAGCCGCGGGAACACCGGGAATGAACAAAAGATACCCAGGAGTGAACCAGCCAAAGTGGGGGACAATTTGAGAAAAAGTTGGAAAAAGGTCCGAAATTGTTTAAAAATCCTACCCAGGATGGAGTTCCAGAAGTCCCGCAGCGAGCTGCGCGAGCTCCGGGACCCCCGGGAATGACCAAAAGGCACCCAGAAGTGGACCATCGAAAGTGGGAGGGAAATGGAGGGAAAGTCGGAAAAAGGTCCAAAATGGGTTGAAAATCATATGATCCCACCCAGGGTAGAGTTCCACAAGTCCCGCAGCGAGCTGCACGAGCCGCAGGAACACCGGGAATGACCAAAAGGCACCCAGAAGTGAACCATCAAAAGTGGGGGAAAAATGGAGGAAAAGGAGGAAAAAGTACCAAATTGTTTAAAAATCCTACCCAGGATGGAGTTCCAGAAGCCCCGCAGCGAGCTCCGGGACCCCCGGGAATGACCAAAAGATACCCAGGAGTGAACCATCAAAAGTGGGGGACAATTTGAGAAAAAGTTGGAAAAAGGTCCGAAATTGTTTAAAAATCCTACCCAGGATGGAGTTCCACAAGCCCCGCAGCGAGCTGCACGAGCCGCAGGAACACCGGGAATGACCAAAAGGCACCCAGAAGTGAACCAGCGAAAGTGGGGGAAAAATGGAGGAAAAGGAGGAAAAAGTACCAAATTGTTTAAAAATCCTACCCAGGATGGAGTTCCAGAAGTCCCGCAGCGAGCTGCACGAGCCGCAGGAACACCGGGAATGACCAAAAGGCACCCAGAAGTGAACCAGCGAAAGTGGGGGAAAAATGGAGGAAAAGGAGGAAAAAGTACCAAATTGTTTAAAAATCCTACCCAGGATGGAGTTCGAGAAGTCCCGCAGCGAGCTGCACGAGCCACAGGAACACCGGGAATGACCAAAAGATACCCAGGAGTGAACCAGCCAAAGTGGGGGACAATTTGAGAAAAAGTTGGAAAAAGGTCCGAAATTGATTAAAAATCCTACCCAGGATGGAGTTCCAGAAGTCCCGCAGCGAGCTGCACGAGCCGCAGGAACACCGGGAATGACCAAAAGGCACCCAGAAGTGAACCATCAAAAGTGGGGGACAATTTGAGAAAAAGTTGGAAAAAGGTCCGAAATTGTTTAAAAATCCTACCCAGGATGGAGTTCCAGAAGCCCCGCAGCGAGCTGCCCGAGCCGCGGGAACACCGGGAATGACCAAAAGGCACCCAGAAGTGAACCATCAAAAGTGGGGGACAATTTGAGAAAAAGTTTGAAAAAGGTCCGAAATTGTTTAAAAATCCTACCCAGGATGGAGTTCCAGAAGTCCCGCAGCGAGCTGCGCGAGCTCCGGGGCCCCCGGGAATGACCAAAAGATACCCAGGAGTGAACCAGCCAAAGTGGGGGACAATTTGAGAAAAAGTTGGAAAAAGGTCCGAAATTGTTTAAAAATCCTACCCAGGATGGAGTTCCAGAAGCCCCGCAGCGAGCTGCCCGAGCCGCGGGAACACCGGGAATGACCAAAAGGCACCCAGAAGTGAACCAGCGAAAGTTGGGGACAATTTGAGAAAAAGTTGGAAAAAGGTCCGAAATTGATTAAAAATCCTACCCAGGATGGAGTTCCAGAAGCCCCGCAGCGAGCTGCGCGAGCTCCGGGACCCCCGGGAATGACCAAAAGATACCCAGGAGTGAACCAGCCAAAGTGGGGGAAAAATGGAGGAAAAGGAGGAAAAAGTACCAAATTGTTTAAAAATCCTACCCAGGATGGAGTTCCAGAAGTCCCGCAGCGAGCTGCACGAGCCGCAGGAACACCGGGAATGACCAAAAGGCACCCAGAAGTGAACCATCAAAAGTGGGGGACAATTTGAGAAAAAGTTTGAAAAAGGTCCGAAATTGATTAAAAATCCTACCCAGGATGGAGTTCCAGAAGTCCCGCAAAGAGCTGCCCGAGCCGCAGGAACACCGGGAATGACCAAAAGGCACCCAGAAGTGAACCAGCGAAAGTGGGGGAAAAATGGAGGAAAAGGAGGAAAAAGTACCAAATTGTTTAAAAATCATACCCAGGATGGAGTTCCAGAAGTCCCGCAGCGAGCTGCACGAGCCGCAGGAACACCGGGAATGACCAAAAGGCACCCAGAAGTGAACCAGCGAAAGTGGGGGAAAAATGGAGGAAAAGGAGGAAAAAGTACCAAATTGTTTAAAAATCCTACCCAGGATGGAGTTCCAGAAGTCCCGCAGCGAGCTGCACGAGCCGCAGGAACACCGGGAATGACCAAAAGGCACCCAGAAGTGAACCAGCGAAAGTGGGGGAAAAATGGAGGAAAAGGAGGAAAAAGTGCCAAATTGTTTAAAAATCCTACCCAGGATGGAGTTCCAGAAGTCCCGCAGCGAGCTGCACGAGCCGCAGGAACACCGGGAATGACCAAAAGGCACCCAGAAGTGAACCATCAAAAGTGGGGGACAATTTGAGAAAAAGTTGGAAAAAGGTCCGAAATTGTTTAAAAATCCTACCCAGGATGGAGTTCCAGAAGCCTCGCAGCGAGCTGCCCGAGCCGCAGGAACACCGGGAATGACCAAAAGATACCCAGGAGTGAACCAGCCAAAGTGGGGTACAATTTGAGAAAAAGTTGGAAAAAGGTCCGAAATTGTTTAAAAATCCTACCCAGGATGGAGTTCCAGAAGCCCCGCAGCGAGCTGCCCGAGCCGCGGGAACACCGGGAATGACCAAAAGATACCCAGGAGTGAACCAAAGAAAGTGGGGGACAATTTGAGAAAAAGTTGGAAAAAGGTCCGAAATTGTTTAAAAATCCTACCCAGGATGGAGTTCCAGAAGCCCCGCAGCGAGCTGCCCGAGCCGCGGGAACACCGGGAATGACCAAAAGACACCCAGGAGTGAACCATCAAAAGTGGGGGACAATTTGAGAAAAAGTTGGAAAAAGGTCCGAAATTGATTAAAAATCCTACCCAGGATGGAGTTTCAGAAGTCCCGCAGCAAGCTGCACGAGCCGCAGGAACACCGGGAATGACCAAAAGGCACCCAGAAGTGAACCATCAAAAGTTGGGGACAATTTGAGAAAAAGTTGGAAAAAGGTCCGAAATTGATTAAAAATCCTACCCAGGATGGAGTTCCAGAAGCCTCGCAGCGAGCTGCCCGAGCCGCAGGAACACCGGGAATGACCAAAAGATACCCAGGAGTGAACCAGCCAAAGTGGGGTACAATTTGAGAAAAAGTTGGAAAAAGGTCCGAAATTGTTTAAAAATCCTACCCAGGATGGAGTTCCAGAAGCCCCGCAGCGAGCTGCCCGAGCCGCGGGAACACCGGGAATGACCAAAAGATACCCAGGAGTGAACCAAAGAAAGTGGGGGACAATTTGAGAAAAAGTTGGAAAAAGGTCCGAAATTGTTTAAAAATCCTACCCAGGATGGAGTTCCAGAAGCCCCGCAGCGAGCTGCCCGAGCCGCGGGAACACCGGGAATGACCAAAAGATACCCAGGAGTGAACCAGCCAAAGTGGGGGACAATTTGAGAAAAAGTTGGAAAAAGGTCCGAAATTGTTTAAAAATTCTACCCAGGATGGAGTTCCAGAAGCCCCGCAGCGAGCTGCCCGAGCCGCGGGAACACCGGGAATGACCAAAAGACACCCAGGAGTGGACCAGCGAAAGTGGGGGACAATTTGAGAAAAAGTTGGAAAAAGGTCCGAAATTGATTAAAAATCCTACCCAGGATGGAGTTCCAGAAGCCCCGCAGCAAGCTGCCCGAGCCGCGGGAACACCGGGAATGACCAAAAGGCACCCAGAAGTGAACCAGCGAAAGTGGGGGACAATTTGAGAAAAAGTTGGAAAAAGGTCCGAAATTGTTTAAAAATCCTACCCAGGATGGAGTTCCAGAAGTCCCGCAGCGAGCTGCCCGAGCCGCGGGAACACCGGGAATGACCAAAAGACACCCAGGAGTGAACCATCAAAAGTGGGGGACAATTTGAGAAAAAGTTGGAAAAAGGTCCGAAATTGATTAAAAATCCTACCCAGGATGGAGTTTCAGAAGTCCCGCAGCGAGCTGCACGAGCCGCAGGAACACCGGGAATGACCAAAAGGCACCCAGAAGTGAACCATCAAAAGTGGGGGACAATTTGAGAAAAAGTTGGAAAAAGGTCCGAAATTGTTTAAAAATCCTACCCAGGATGGAGTTCCGGAAGCCCCGCAGCGAGCTGCGCGAGCTCCGGGACCCCCGGGAATGACCAAAAGACACCCAGGAGTGGACCATCGAAAGTGGGAGGGAAATGGAGGGAAAGTCGGAAAAAGGTCCAAAATGGGTTGAAAATCATATGATCCTACCCAGGATGGAGTTCCACAAGTCCCGCAGCGAGCTGCACGAGCCGCAGGAACACCGGGAATGACCAAAAGGCACCCAGAAGTGAACCAGCGAAAGTGGGGGGAAAATGGAGGAAAAGGAGGAAAAAGTGCCAAATTGTTTAAAAATCCTACCCAGGATGGAGTTCCACAAGTCCCGCAGCGAGCTGCACGAGCCGCAGGAACACCGGGAATGACCAAAAGGCACCCAGAAGTGAACCAGCGAAAGTGGGGGAAAAATGGAGGAAAAGGAGGAAAAAGTACCAAATTGTTTAAAAATCCTACCCAGGATGGAGTTCCAGAAGTCCCGCAGCGAGCTGCACGAGCCGCAGGAACACCGGGAATGACCAAAAGGCACCCAGAAGTGAACCATCAAAAGTTGGGGACAATTTGAGAAAAAGTTGGAAAAAGGTCCGAAATTGATTAAAAATCCTACCCAGGATGGAGTTCCAGAAGTCCCGCAGCGAGCTGCACGAGCCGCAGGAACACCGGGAATGACCAAAAGGCACCCAGAAGTGAACCATCAAAAGTGGGGGACAATTTGAGAAAAAGTTGGAAAAAGGTCCGAAATTGATTAAAAATCCTACCCAGGATGGAGTTCCAGAAGCCTCGCAGCGAGCTGCCCGAGCCGCAGGAACACCGGGAATGACCAAAAGATACCCAGGAGTGAACCAGCCAAAGTGGGGTACAATTTGAGAAAAAGTTGGAAAAAGGTCCGAAATTGTTTAAAAATCCTACCCAGGATGGAGTTCCAGAAGCCCCGCAGCGAGCTGCCCGAGCCGCGGGAACACCGGGAATGACCAAAAGATACCCAGGAGTGAACCAAAGAAAGTGGGGGACAATTTGAGAAAAAGTTGGAAAAAGGTCCGAAATTGTTTAAAAATCCTACCCAGGATGGAGTTCCACAAGCCCCGCAGCGAGCTGCACGAGCCGCAGGAACACCGGGAATGACCAAAAGGCACCCAGAAGTGAACCAGCGAAAGTGGGGGAAAAATGGAGGAAAAGGAGGAAAAAGTACCAAATTGTTTAAAAATCCTACCCAGGATGGAGTTCCAGAAGTCCCGCAGCGAGCTGCACGAGCCGCAGGAACACCGGGAATGACCAAAAGGCACCCAGAAGTGAACCAGCGAAAGTGGGGGAAAAATGGAGGAAAAGGAGGAAAAAGTGCCAAATTGTTTAAAAATCCTACCCAGGATGGAGTTCCAGAAGTCCCGCAGCGAGCTGCACGAGCCGCAGGAACACCGGGAATGACCAAAAGGCACCCAGAAGTGAACCATCAAAAGTGGGGGACAATTTGAGAAAAAGTTGGAAAAAGGTCCGAAATTGTTTAAAAATCCTACCCAGGCTGGAGTTCCAGAAGTCCCGCAGCGAGCTGCCCGAGCCGCGGGAACACCGGGAATGACCAAAAGGCACCCAGAAGTGAACCAGCGAAAGTGGGGGAAAAATGGAGGAAAAGGAGGAAAAAGTACCAAATTGTTTAAAAATCCTACCCAGGATGGAGTTCCAGAAGCCCCGCAGCGAGCTGCGCGAGCCGCGGGAACACCGGAAATGACCAAAAGATACCCAGGAGTGAACCAGCCAAAGTGGGGGACAATTTGAGAAAAAGTTGGAAAAAGGTCCGAAATTGTTTAAAAATCCTACCCAGGATGGAGTTCCAGAAGCCCCGCAGCGAGCTGCACGAGCCGCAGGAACACCGGGAATGACCAAAAGGCACCCAGAAGTGAACCATCAAAAGTGGGGGACAATTTGAGAAAAAGTTGGAAAAAGGTCCGAAATTGTTTAAAAATCCTACCCAGGATGGAGTTCCAGAAGCCCCGCAGCGAGCTGCCCGAGCCGCGGGAACACCGGGAATGACCAAAAGGCACCCAGAAGTGAACCATCAAAAGTGGGGGACAATTTGAGAAAAAGTTTGAAAAAGGTCCGAAATTGTTTAAAAATCCTACCCAGGATGGAGTTCCAGAAGTCCCGCAGCGAGCTGCGCGAGCTCCGGGGCCCCCGGGAATGACCAAAAGATACCCAGGAGTGAACCAGCCAAAGTGGGGGACAATTTGAGAAAAAGTTGGAAAAAGGTCCGAAATTGTTTAAAAATCCTACCCAGGATGGAGTTCCAGAAGCCCCGCAGCGAGCTGCCCGAGCCGCGGGAACACCGGGAATGACCAAAAGGCACCCAGAAGTGAACCATCAAAAGTGGGGGACAATTTGAGAAAAAGTTTGAAAAAGGTCCGAAATTGTTTAAAAATCCTACCCAGGATGGAGTTCCAGAAGTCCCGCAGCGAGCTGCGCGAGCTCCGGGGCCCCCGGGAATGACCAAAAGATACCCAGGAGTGAACCAGCCAAAGTGGGGGACAATTTGAGAAAAAGTTGGAAAAAGGTCCGAAATTGTTTAAAAATCCTACCCAGGATGGAGTTCCAGAAGCCCCGCAGCGAGCTGCGCGAGCTCCGGGACCCCCGGGAATGACCAAAAGATACCCAGGAGTGAACCAGCGAAAGTGGGGGAAAAATGGAGGAAAAGGAGGAAAAAGTACCAAATTGTTTAAAAATCCTACCCAGGATGGAGTTCCAGAAGTCCCGCAGCGAGCGGCACGAGCCACAGGAACACCGGGAATGACCAAAAGATACCCAGGAGTGAACCAGCCAAAGTGGGGGACAATTTGAGAAAAAGTTGGAAAAAAGGTCCGAAATTGATTAAAAATCCTACCCAGGATGGAGTTCCAGAAGTCCCGCAGCGAGCTGCACGAGCCGCAGGAACACCGGGAATGACCAAAAGGCACCCAGAAGTGAACCAGCGAAAGTGGGGGAAAAATGGAGGAAAAGGAGGAAAAAGTACCAAATTGTTTAAAAATCCTACCCAGGATGGAGTTCCAGAAGTCCCGCAGCGAGCGGCACGAGCCACAGGAACACCGGGAATGACCAAAAGATACCCAGGAGTGAACCAGCCAAAGTGGGGGACAATTTGAGAAAAAGTTGGAAAAAAGGTCCGAAATTGATTAAAAATCCTACCCAGGATGGAGTTCCAGAAGTCCCGCAGCGAGCTGCACGAGCCGCAGGAACACCGGGAATGACCAAAAGGCACCCAGAAGTGAACCATCAAAAGTGGCGGACAATTTGAGAAAAAGTTGGAAAAAGGTCCGAAATTGTTTAAAAATCCTACCCAGGATGGAGTTCCAGAAGCCCCGCAGCGAGCTGCCCGAGCCGCGGGAACACCGGGAATGACAAAAAGGCACCCAGAAGTGAACCATCAAAAGTGGGGGACAATTTGAGAAAAAGTTTGAAAAAGGTCCGAAATTGTTTAAAAATCCTACCCAGGATGGAGTTCCAGAAGCCTCGCAGCGAGCTGCCCGAGCCGCAGGAACACCGGGAATGACCAAAAGATACCCAGGAGTGAACCAGCCAAAGTGGGGTACAATTTGAGAAAAAGTTGGAAAAAGGTCCGAAATTGTTTAAAAATCCTACCCAGGATGGAGTTCCAGAAGCCCCGCAGCGAGCTGCCCGAGCCGCGGGAACACCGGGAATGACCAAAAGATACCCAGGAGTGAACCAAAGAAAGTGGGGGACAATTTGAGAAAAAGTTGGAAAAAGGTCCGAAATTGTTTAAAAATCCTACCCAGGATGGAGTTCCAGAAGCCCCGCAGCGAGCTGCCCGAGCCGCGGGAACACCGGGAATGACCAAAAGATACCCAGGAGTGAACCAGCCAAAGTGGGGGACAATTTGAGAAAAAGTTGGAAAAAGGTCCGAAATTGTTTAAAAATTCTACCCAGGATGGAGTTCCAGAAGCCCCGCAGCGAGCTGCCCGAGCCGCGGGAACACCGGGAATGACCAAAAGACACCCAGGAGTGGACCAGCGAAAGTGGGGGACAATTTGAGAAAAAGTTGGAAAAAGGTCCGAAATTGATTAAAAATCCTACCCAGGATGGAGTTCCAGAAGCCCCGCAGCAAGCTGCCCGAGCCGCGGGAACACCGGGAATGACCAAAAGGCACCCAGAAGTGAACCAGCGAAAGTGGGGGACAATTTGAGAAAAAGTTGGAAAAAGGTCCGAAATTGTTTAAAAATCCTACCCAGGATGGAGTTCCAGAAGTCCCGCAGCGAGCTGCCCGAGCCGCGGGAACACCGGGAATGACCAAAAGACACCCAGGAGTGAACCATCAAAAGTGGGGGACAATTTGAGAAAAAGTTGGAAAAAGGTCCGAAATTGATTAAAAATCCTACCCAGGATGGAGTTTCAGAAGTCCCGCAGCGAGCTGCACGAGCCGCAGGAACACCGGGAATGACCAAAAGGCACCCAGAAGTGAACCATCAAAAGTGGGGGACAATTTGAGAAAAAGTTGGAAAAAGGTCCGAAATTGTTTAAAAATCCTACCCAGGATGGAGTTCCGGAAGCCCCGCAGCGAGCTGCGCGAGCTCCGGGACCCCCGGGAATGACCAAAAGACACCCAGGAGTGGACCATCGAAAGTGGGAGGGAAATGGAGGGAAAGTCGGAAAAAGGTCCAAAATGGGTTGAAAATCATATGATCCTACCCAGGATGGAGTTCCACAAGTCCCGCAGCGAGCTGCACGAGCCGCAGGAACACCGGGAATGACCAAAAGGCACCCAGAAGTGAACCAGCGAAAGTGGGGGGAAAATGGAGGAAAAGGAGGAAAAAGTACCAAATTGTTTAAAAATCCTACCCAGGATGGAGTTCCAGAAGCCCCGCAGCGAGCTGCGCGAGCTCCGGGACCCCCGGGAATGACCAAAAGATACCCAGGAGTGAACCATCAAAAGTGGGGGACAATTTGAGAAAAAGTTGGAAAAAGGTCCGAAATTGTTTAAAAATCCTACCCAGGATGGAGTTCCACAAGCCCCGCAGCGAGCTGCACGAGCCGCAGGAACACCGGGAATGACCAAAAGGCACCCAGAAGTGAACCAGCGAAAGTGGGGGAAAAATGGAGGAAAAGGAGGAAAAAGTACCAAATTGTTTAAAAATCCTACCCAGGATGGAGTTCGAGAAGTCCCGCAGCGAGCTGCACGAGCCACAGGAACACCGGGAATGACCAAAAGGCACCCAGAAGTGAACCATCAAAAGTGGGGGACAATTTGAGAAAAAGTTGGAAAAAGGTCCGAAATTGTTTAAAAATCCTACCCAGGATGGAGTTCCGGAAGCCCCGCAGCGAGCTGCGCGAGCTCCGGGACCCCCGGGAATGACCAAAAGACACCCAGGAGTGGACCATCGAAAGTGGGAGGGAAATGGAGGGAAAGTCGGAAAAAGGTCCAAAATGGGTTGAAAATCATATGATCCTACCCAGGATGGAGTTCCACAAGTCCCGCAGCGAGCTGCACGAGCCGCAGGAACACCGGGAATGACCAAAAGGCACCCAGAAGTGAACCAGCGAAAGTGGGGGGAAAATGGAGGAAAAGGAGGAAAAAGTGCCAAATTGTTTAAAAATCCTACCCAGGATGGAGTTCCACAAGTCCCGCAGCGAGCTGCACGAGCCGCAGGAACACCGGGAATGACCAAAAGGCACCCAGAAGTGAACCAGCGAAAGTGGGGGAAAAATGGAGGAAAAGGAGGAAAAAGTACCAAGTTGTTTAAAAATCCTACCCAGGATGGAGTTCCAGAAGTCCCGCAGCGAGCTGCACGAGCCGCAGGAACACCGGGAATGACCAAAAGGCACCCAGAAGTGAACCATCAAAAGTTGGGGACAATTTGAGGAAAAGTTGGAAAAAGGTCCGAAATTGATTAAAAATCCTACCCAGGATGGAGTTCCAGAAGCCCCGCAGCGAGCTGCACGAGCCGCAGGAACACCGGGAATGACAAAAAGGCACCCAGAAGTGAACCAGCGAAAGTGGGGGAAAAATGGAGGAAAAGGAGGAAAAAGTACCAAATTGTTTAAAAATCCTACCCAGGATGGAGTTCCAGAAGTCCCGCAGCGAGCTGCACGAGCCGCAGGAACACCGGGAATGACCAAAAGGCACCCAGAAGTGAACCATCAAAAGTGGGGGACAATTTGAGAAAAAGTTGGAAAAAAGGTCCGAAATTGATTAAAAATCCTACCCAGGATGGAGTTCCAGAAGTCCCGCAGCGAGCTGCACGTGCCGCAGGAACACCGGGAATGACCGAAAGGCACCCAGAAGTGAACCAGCGAAAGTGGGGGAAAAATGGAGGAGAAGGAGGAAAAAGTACCAAATTGTTTAAAAATCCTACCCAGGATGGAGTTCCAGAAGTCCCGCAGCGAGCTGCACGAGCCGCAGGAACACCGGGAATGACCAAAAGGCACCCAGAAGTGAACCAGCGAAAGTGGGGGAAAAATGGAGGAAAAGGAGAAAAAAGTACCAAATTGTTTAAAAATCCTACCCAGGATGGAGTTCCAGAAGTCCCGCAGCGAGCTGCCCGAGCCGCGGGAACACCGGGAATGACCAAAAGGCACCCAGAAGTGAACCAGCGAAAGTGGGGGACAATTTGAGAAAAAGTTGGAAAAAGGTCCGAAATTGTTTAAAAATCCTACCCAGGATGGAGTTCCAGAAGTCCCGCAGCGAGCTGCGCGAGCTCTGGGGCCCCCGGGAATGACCAAAAGATACCCAGGAGTGAACCAGCCAAAGTGGGGGACAATTTGAGAAAAAGTTGGAAAAAGGTCCGAAATTGATTAAAAATCCTACCCAGGATGGAGTTCCAGAAGCCCCGCAGCGAGCTGCCCGAGCCGCAGGAACACCGGGAATGACCAAAAGGCACCCAGAAGTGAACCATCAAAAGTGGGGGACAATTTGAGAAAAAGTTGGAAAAAGGTCCGAAATTGTATAAAAATCCTACCCAGGATGGAGTTCCAGAAGCCTCGCAGCGAGCTGCCCGAGCCGCGGGAACACCGGGAATGAACAAAAGATACCCAGGAGTGAACCAGCCAAAGTGGGGGACAATTTGAGAAAAAGTTGGAAAAAGGTCCGAAATTGTTTAAAAATCCTACCCAGGATGGAGTTCCAGAAGTCCCGCAGCGAGCTGCGCGAGCTCCGGGACCCCCGGGAATGACCAAAAGGCACCCAGAAGTGGACCATCGAAAGTGGGAGGGAAATGGAGGGAAAGTCGGAAAAAGGTCCAAAATGGGTTGAAAATCATATGATCCCACCCAGGGTAGAGTTCCACAAGTCCCGCAGCGAGCTGCACGAGCCGCAGGAACACCGGGAATGACCAAAAGGCACCCAGAAGTGAACCATCAAAAGTGGGGGAAAAATGGAGGAAAAGGAGGAAAAAGTACCAAATTGTTTAAAAATCCTACCCAGGATGGAGTTCCAGAAGCCCCGCAGCGAGCTCCGGGACCCCCGGGAATGACCAAAAGATACCCAGGAGTGAACCATCAAAAGTGGGGGACAATTTGAGAAAAAGTTGGAAAAAGGTCCGAAATTGTTTAAAAATCCTACCCAGGATGGAGTTCCACAAGCCCCGCAGCGAGCTGCACGAGCCGCAGGAACACCGGGAATGACCAAAAGGCACCCAGAAGTGAACCAGCGAAAGTGGGGGAAAAATGGAGGAAAAGGAGGAAAAAGTACCAAATTGTTTAAAAATCCTACCCAGGATGGAGTTCCAGAAGTCCCGCAGCGAGCTGCACGAGCCGCAGGAACACCGGGAATGACCAAAAGGCACCCAGAAGTGAACCAGCGAAAGTGGGGGAAAAATGGAGGAAAAGGAGGAAAAAGTACCAAATTGTTTAAAAATCCTACCCAGGATGGAGTTCGAGAAGTCCCGCAGCGAGCTGCACGAGCCACAGGAACACCGGGAATGACCAAAAGATACCCAGGAGTGAACCAGCCAAAGTGGGGGACAATTTGAGAAAAAGTTGGAAAAAGGTCCGAAATTGATTAAAAATCCTACCCAGGATGGAGTTCCAGAAGTCCCGCAGCGAGCTGCACGAGCCGCAGGAACACCGGGAATGACCAAAAGGCACCCAGAAGTGAACCATCAAAAGTGGGGGACAATTTGAGAAAAAGTTGGAAAAAGGTCCGAAATTGTTTAAAAATCCTACCCAGGATGGAGTTCCAGAAGCCCCGCAGCGAGCTGCCCGAGCCGCGGGAACACCGGGAATGACCAAAAGGCACCCAGAAGTGAACCATCAAAAGTGGGGGACAATTTGAGAAAAAGTTTGAAAAAGGTCCGAAATTGTTTAAAAATCCTACCCAGGATGGAGTTCCAGAAGTCCCGCAGCGAGCTGCGCGAGCTCCGGGGCCCCCGGGAATGACCAAAAGATACCCAGGAGTGAACCAGCCAAAGTGGGGGACAATTTGAGAAAAAGTTGGAAAAAGGTCCGAAATTGTTTAAAAATCCTACCCAGGATGGAGTTCCAGAAGCCCCGCAGCGAGCTGCCCGAGCCGCGGGAACACCGGGAATGACCAAAAGGCACCCAGAAGTGAACCAGCGAAAGTTGGGGACAATTTGAGAAAAAGTTGGAAAAAGGTCCGAAATTGATTAAAAATCCTACCCAGGATGGAGTTCCAGAAGCCCCGCAGCGAGCTGCGCGAGCTCCGGGACCCCCGGGAATGACCAAAAGATACCCAGGAGTGAACCAGCCAAAGTGGGGGAAAAATGGAGGAAAAGGAGGAAAAAGTACCAAATTGTTTAAAAATCCTACCCAGGATGGAGTTCCAGAAGTCCCGCAGCGAGCTGCACGAGCCGCAGGAACACCGGGAATGACCAAAAGGCACCCAGAAGTGAACCATCAAAAGTGGGGGACAATTTGAGAAAAAGTTTGAAAAAGGTCCGAAATTGATTAAAAATCCTACCCAGGATGGAGTTCCAGAAGTCCCGCAAAGAGCTGCCCGAGCCGCAGGAACACCGGGAATGACCAAAAGGCACCCAGAAGTGAACCAGCGAAAGTGGGGGAAAAATGGAGGAAAAGGAGGAAAAAGTACCAAATTGTTTAAAAATCATACCCAGGATGGAGTTCCAGAAGTCCCGCAGCGAGCTGCACGAGCCGCAGGAACACCGGGAATGACCAAAAGGCACCCAGAAGTGAACCAGCGAAAGTGGGGGAAAAATGGAGGAAAAGGAGGAAAAAGTACCAAATTGTTTAAAAATCCTACCCAGGATGGAGTTCCAGAAGTCCCGCAGCGAGCTGCACGAGCCGCAGGAACACCGGGAATGACCAAAAGGCACCCAGAAGTGAACCAGCGAAAGTGGGGGAAAAATGGAGGAAAAGGAGGAAAAAGTGCCAAATTGTTTAAAAATCCTACCCAGGATGGAGTTCCAGAAGTCCCGCAGCGAGCTGCACGAGCCGCAGGAACACCGGGAATGACCAAAAGGCACCCAGAAGTGAACCATCAAAAGTGGGGGACAATTTGAGAAAAAGTTGGAAAAAGGTCCGAAATTGTTTAAAAATCCTACCCAGGCTGGAGTTCCAGAAGTCCCGCAGCGAGCTGCCCGAGCCGCGGGAACACCGGGAATGACCAAAAGGCACCCAGAAGTGAACCAGCGAAAGTGGGGGAAAAATGGAGGAAAAGGAGGAAAAAGTACCAAATTGTTTAAAAATCCTACCCAGGATGGAGTTCCAGAAGCCCCGCAGCGAGCTGCGCGAGCCGCGGGAACACCAGAAATGACCAAAAGATACCCAGGAGTGAACCAGCCAAAGTGGGGGACAATTTGAGAAAAAGTTGGAAAAAGGTCCGAAATTGTTTAAAAATCCTACCCAGGATGGAGTTCCAGAAGCCCCGCAGCGAGCTGCACGAGCCGCAGGAACACCGGGAATGACCAAAAGGCACCCAGAAGTGAACCATCAAAAGTGGGGGACAATTTGAGAAAAAGTTGGAAAAAGGTCCGAAATTGTTTAAAAATCCTACCCAGGATGGAGTTCCAGAAGCCCCGCAGCGAGCTGCCCGAGCCGCGGGAACACCGGGAATGACCAAAAGGCACCCAGAAGTGAACCATCAAAAGTGGGGGACAATTTGAGAAAAAGTTTGAAAAAGGTCCGAAATTGTTTAAAAATCCTACCCAGGATGGAGTTCCAGAAGTCCCGCAGCGAGCTGCGCGAGCTCCGGGGCCCCCGGGAATGACCAAAAGATACCCAGGAGTGAACCAGCCAAAGTGGGGGACAATTTGAGAAAAAGTTGGAAAAAGGTCCGAAATTGTTTAAAAATCCTACCCAGGATGGAGTTCCAGAAGCCCCGCAGCGAGCTGCCCGAGCCGCGGGAACACCGGGAATGACCAAAAGGCACCCAGAAGTGAACCATCAAAAGTGGGGGACAATTTGAGAAAAAGTTTGAAAAAGGTCCGAAATTGTTTAAAAATCCTACCCAGGATGGAGTTCGAGAAGTCCCGCAGCGAGCTGCGCGAGCTCCGGGGCCCCCGGGAATGACCAAAAGATACCCAGGAGTGAACCAGCCAAAGTGGGGGACAATTTGAGAAAAAGTTGGAAAAAGGTCCGAAATTGTTTAAAAATCCTACCCAGGATGGAGTTCCAGAAGCCCCGCAGCGAGCTGCGCGAGCTCCGGGACCCCCGGGAATGACCAAAAGATACCCAGGAGTGAACCAGCGAAAGTGGGGGAAAAATGGAGGAAAAGGAGGAAAAAGTACCAAATTGTTTAAAAATCCTACCCAGGATGGAGTTCCAGAAGTCCCGCAGCGAGCGGCACGAGCCACAGGAACACCGGGAATGACCAAAAGATACCCAGGAGTGAACCAGCCAAAGTGGGGGACAATTTGAGAAAAAGTTGGAAAAAAGGTCCGAAATTGATTAAAAATCCTACCCAGGATGGAGTTCCAGAAGTCCCGCAGCGAGCTGCACGAGCCGCAGGAACACCGGGAATGACCAAAAGGCACCCAGAAGTGAACCAGCGAAAGTGGGGGAAAAATGGAGGAAAAGGAGGAAAAAGTACCAAATTGTTTAAAAATCCTACCCAGGATGGAGTTCCAGAAGTCCCGCAGCGAGCGGCACGAGCCACAGGAACACCGGGAATGACCAAAAGATACCCAGGAGTGAACCAGCCAAAGTGGGGGACAATTTGAGAAAAAGTTGGAAAAAAGGTCCGAAATTGATTAAAAATCCTACCCAGGATGGAGTTCCAGAAGTCCCGCAGCGAGCTGCACGAGCCGCAGGAACACCGGGAATGACCAAAAGGCACCCAGAAGTGAACCATCAAAAGTGGCGGACAATTTGAGAAAAAGTTGGAAAAAGGTCCGAAATTGTTTAAAAATCCTACCCAGGATGGAGTTCCAGAAGCCCCGCAGCGAGCTGCCCGAGCCGCGGGAACACCGGGAATGACAAAAAGGCACCCAGAAGTGAACCATCAAAAGTGGGGGACAATTTGAGAAAAAGTTTGAAAAAGGTCCGAAATTGTTTAAAAATCCTACCCAGGATGGAGTTCCAGAAGCCTCGCAGCGAGCTGCCCGAGCCGCGGGAACACCGGGAATGACCAAAAGATACCCAGGAGTGAACCAAAGAAAGTGGGGGACAATTTGAGAAAAAGTTGGAAAAAGGTCCGAAATTGTTTAAAAATCCTACCCAGGATGGAGTTCCAGAAGCCCCGCAGCGAGCTGCACGAGCCGCAGGAACACCGGGAATGACCAAAAGATACCCAGGAGTGAACCAAAGAAAGTGGGGGACAATTTGAGAAAAAGTTGGAAAAAGGTCCGAAATTGTTTAAAAATCCTACCCAGGATGGAGTTCCAGAAGCCCCGCAGCGAGCTGCCCGAGCCGCGGGAACACCGGGAATGACCAAAAGATACCCAGGAGTGAACCAGCCAAAGTGGGGGACAATTTGAGAAAAAGTTGGAAAAAGGTCCGAAATTGTTTAAAAATTCTACCCAGGATGGAGTTCCAGAAGCCCCGCAGCGAGCTGCCCGAGCCGCGGGAACACCGGGAATGACCAAAAGACACCCAGGAGTGGACCAGCGAAAGTGGGGGACAATTTGAGAAAAAGTTGGAAAAAGGTCCGAAATTGATTAAAAATCCTACCCAGGATGGAGTTCCAGAAGCCCCGCAGCAAGCTGCCCGAGCCGCGGGAACACCGGGAATGACCAAAAGGCACCCAGAAGTGAACCAGCGAAAGTGGGGGACAATTTGAGAAAAAGTTGGAAAAAGGTCCGAAATTGTTTAAAAATCCTACCCAGGATGGAGTTCCAGAAGTCCCGCAGCGAGCTGCCCGAGCCGCGGGAACACCGGGAATGACCAAAAGACACCCAGGAGTGAACCATCAAAAGTGGGGGACAATTTGAGAAAAAGTTGGAAAAAGGTCCGAAATTGATTAAAAATCCTACCCAGGATGGAGTTTCAGAAGTCCCGCAGCGAGCTGCACGAGCCGCAGGAACACCGGGAATGACCAAAAGGCACCCAGAAGTGAACCATCAAAAGTGGGGGACAATTTGAGAAAAAGTTGGAAAAAGGTCCGAAATTGTTTAAAAATCCTACCCAGGATGGAGTTCCGGAAGCCCCGCAGCGAGCTGCGCGAGCTCCGGGACCCCCGGGAATGACCAAAAGACACCCAGGAGTGGACCATCGAAAGTGGGAGGGAAATGGAGGGAAAGTCGGAAAAAGGTCCAAAATGGGTTGAAAATCATATGATCCTACCCAGGATGGAGTTCCACAAGTCCCGCAGCGAGCTGCACGAGCCGCAGGAACACCGGGAATGACCAAAAGGCACCCAGAAGTGAACCAGCGAAAGTGGGGGGAAAATGGAGGAAAAGGAGGAAAAAGTACCAAATTGTTTAAAAATCCTACCCAGGATGGAGTTCCAGAAGCCCCGCAGCGAGCTGCGCGAGCTCCGGGACCCCCGGGAATGACCAAAAGATACCCAGGAGTGAACCATCAAAAGTGGGGGACAATTTGAGAAAAAGTTGGAAAAAGGTCCGAAATTGTTTAAAAATCCTACCCAGGATGGAGTTCCACAAGCCCCGCAGCGAGCTGCACGAGCCGCAGGAACACCGGGAATGACCAAAAGGCACCCAGAAGTGAACCAGCGAAAGTGGGGGAAAAATGGAGGAAAAGGAGGAAAAAGTACCAAATTGTTTAAAAATCCTACCCAGGATGGAGTTCCAGAAGTCCCGCAGCGAGCTGCACGAGCCGCAGGAACACCGGGAATGACCAAAAGGCACCCAGAAGTGAACCAGCGAAAGTGGGGGAAAAATGGAGGAAAAGGAGGAAAAAGTACCAAATTGTTTAAAAATCCTACCCAGGATGGAGTTCGAGAAGTCCCGCAGCGAGCTGCACGAGCCACAGGAACACCGGGAATGACCAAAAGATACCCAGGAGTGAACCAGCCAAAGTGGGGGACAATTTGAGAAAAAGTTGGAAAAAGGTCCGAAATTGATTAAAAATCCTACCCAGGATGGAGTTCCAGAAGTCCCGCAGCGAGCTGCACGAGCCGCAGGAACACCGGGAATGACCAAAAGGCACCCAGAAGTGAACCATCAAAAGTGGGGGACAATTTGAGAAAAAGTTGGAAAAAGGTCCGAAATTGTTTAAAAATCCTACCCAGGATGGAGTTCCAGAAGCCCCGCAGCGAGCTGCCCGAGCCGCGGGAACACCGGGAATGACCAAAAGGCACCCAGAAGTGAACCATCAAAAGTGGGGGACAATTTGAGAAAAAGTTTGAAAAAGGTCCGAAATTGTTTAAAAATCCTACCCAGGATGGAGTTCCAGAAGTCCCGCAGCGAGCTGCGCGAGCTCCGGGGCCCCCGGGAATGACCAAAAGATACCCAGGAGTGAACCAGCCAAAGTGGGGGACAATTTGAGAAAAAGTTGGAAAAAGGTCCGAAATTGTTTAAAAATCCTACCCAGGATGGAGTTCCAGAAGCCCCGCAGCGAGCTGCCCGAGCCGCGGGAACACCGGGAATGACCAAAAGGCACCCAGAAGTGAACCAGCGAAAGTTGGGGACAATTTGAGAAAAAGTTGGAAAAAGGTCCGAAATTGATTAAAAATCCTACCCAGGATGGAGTTCCAGAAGCCCCGCAGCGAGCTGCGCGAGCTCCGGGACCCCCGGGAATGACCAAAAGATACCCAGGAGTGAACCAGCCAAAGTGGGGGAAAAATGGAGGAAAAGGAGGAAAAAGTACCAAATTGTTTAAAAATCCTACCCAGGATGGAGTTCCAGAAGTCCCGCAGCGAGCTGCACGAGCCGCAGGAACACCGGGAATGACCAAAAGGCACCCAGAAGTGAACCATCAAAAGTGGGGGACAATTTGAGAAAAAGTTTGAAAAAGGTCCGAAATTGATTAAAAATCCTACCCAGGATGGAGTTCCAGAAGTCCCGCAAAGAGCTGCCCGAGCCGCAGGAACACCGGGAATGACCAAAAGGCACCCAGAAGTGAACCAGCGAAAGTGGGGGAAAAATGGAGGAAAAGGAGGAAAAAGTACCAAATTGTTTAAAAATCATACCCAGGATGGAGTTCCAGAAGTCCCGCAGCGAGCTGCACGAGCCGCAGGAACACCGGGAATGACCAAAAGGCACCTAGAAGTGAACCAGCGAAAGTGGGGGAAAAATGGAGGAAAAGGAGGAAAAAGTACCAAATTGTTTAAAAATCCTACCCAGGATGGAGTTCCAGAAGTCCCGCAGCGAGCTGCACGAGCCGCAGGAACACCGGGAATGACCAAAAGGCACCCAGAAGTGAACCAGCGAAAGTGGGGGAAAAATGGAGGAAAAGGAGGAAAAAGTGCCAAATTGTTTAAAAATCCTACCCAGGATGGAGTTCCAGAAGTCCCGCAGCGAGCTGCACGAGCCGCAGGAACACCGGGAATGACCAAAAGGCACCCAGAAGTGAACCATCAAAAGTGGGGGACAATTTGAGAAAAAGTTGGAAAAAGGTCCGAAATTGTTTAAAAATCCTACCCAGGCTGGAGTTCCAGAAGTCCCGCAGCGAGCTGCCCGAGCCGCGGGAACACCGGGAATGACCAAAAGGCACCCAGAAGTGAACCAGCGAAAGTGGGGGAAAAATGGAGGAAAAGGAGGAAAAAGTACCAAATTGTTTAAAAATCCTACCCAGGATGGAGTTCCAGAAGCCCCGCAGCGAGCTGCGCGAGCCGCGGGAACACCGGAAATGACCAAAAGATACCCAGGAGTGAACCAGCCAAAGTGGGGGACAATTTGAGAAAAAGTTGGAAAAAGGTCCGAAATTGTTTAAAAATCCTACCCAGGATGGAGTTCCAGAAGCCCCGCAGCGAGCTGCACGAGCCGCAGGAACACCGGGAATGACCAAAAGGCACCCAGAAGTGAACCATCAAAAGTGGGGGACAATTTGAGAAAAAGTTGGAAAAAGGTCCGAAATTGTTTAAAAATCCTACCCAGGATGGAGTTCCAGAAGCCCCGCAGCGAGCTGCCCGAGCCGCGGGAACACCGGGAATGACCAAAAGGCACCCAGAAGTGAACCATCAAAAGTGGGGGACAATTTGAGAAAAAGTTTGAAAAAGGTCCGAAATTGTTTAAAAATCCTACCCAGGATGGAGTTCCAGAAGTCCCGCAGCGAGCTGCGCGAGCTCCGGGGCCCCCGGGAATGACCAAAAGATACCCAGGAGTGAACCAGCCAAAGTGGGGGACAATTTGAGAAAAAGTTGGAAAAAGGTCCGAAATTGTTTAAAAATCCTACCCAGGATGGAGTTCCAGAAGCCCCGCAGCGAGCTGCGCGAGCTCCGGGGCCCCCGGGAATGACCAAAAGATACCCAGGAGTGAACCAGCGAAAGTGGGGGAAAAATAGAGGAAAAGGAGGAAAAAGTACCAAATTGTTTAAAAATCCTACCCAGGATGGAGTTCCAGAAGCCCCGCAGCGAGCTGCCCGAGCCGCGGGAACACCGGGAATGACCAAAAGGCACCCAGAAGTGAACCATCAAAAGTGGGGGACAATTTGAGAAAAAGTTTGAAAAAGGTCCGAAATTGTTTTAAAATCCTACCCAGGATGGAGTTCCAGAAGTCCCGCAGCGAGCTGCGCGAGCTCCGGGGCCCCCGGGAATGACCAAAAGATACCCAGGAGTGAACCAGCCAAAGTGGGGGACAATTTGAGAAAAAGTTGGAAAAAGGTCCGAAATTGTTTAAAAATCCTACCCAGGATGGAGTTCCAGAAGCCCCGCAGCGAGCTGCCCGAGCCGCGGGAACACCGGGAATGACCAAAAGGCACCCAGAAGTGAACCATCAAAAGTGGGGGACAATTTGAGAAAAAGTTTGAAAAAGGTCCGAAATTGTTTAAAAATCCTACCCAGGATGGAGTTCCAGAAGTCCCGCAGCGAGCTGCGCGAGCTCCGGGGCCCCCGGGAATGACCAAAAGATACCCAGGAGTGAACCAGCCAAAGTGGGGGACAATTTGAGAAAAAGTTGGAAAAAGGTCCGAAATTGTTTAAAAATCCTACCCAGGATGGAGTTCCAGAAGCCCCGCAGCGAGCTGCGCGAGCTCCGGGACCCCCGGGAATGACCAAAAGATACCCAGGAGTGAACCAGCGAAAGTGGGGGAAAAATGGAGGAAAAGGAGGAAAAAGTACCAAATTGTTTAAAAATCCTACCCAGGATGGAGTTCCAGAAGTCCCGCAGCGAGCGGCACGAGCCACAGGAACACCGGGAATGACCAAAAGATACCCAGGAGTGAACCAGCCAAAGTGGGGGACAATTTGAGAAAAAGTTGGAAAAAAGGTCCGAAATTGATTAAAAATCCTACCCAGGATGGAGTTCCAGAAGTCCCGCAGCGAGCTGCACGAGCCGCAGGAACACCGGGAATGACCAAAAGGCACCCAGAAGTGAACCAGCGAAAGTGGGGGAAAAATGGAGGAAAAGGAGGAAAAAGTACCAAATTGTTTAAAAATCCTACCCAGGATGGAGTTCCAGAAGTCCCGCAGCGAGCGGCACGAGCCACAGGAACACCGGGAATGACCAAAAGATACCCAGGAGTGAACCAGCCAAAGTGGGGGACAATTTGAGAAAAAGTTGGAAAAAAGGTCCGAAATTGATTAAAAATCCTACCCAGGATGGAGTTCCAGAAGTCCCGCAGCGAGCTGCACGAGCCGCAGGAACACCGGGAATGACCAAAAGGCACCCAGAAGTGAACCAGCGAAAGTGGGGGAAAAATGGAGGAAAAGGAGGAAAAAGTACCAAATTGTTTAAAAATCCTACCCAGGATGGAGTTCCAGAAGTCCCGCAGCGAGCTGCACGAGCCGCAGGAACACCGGGAATGACCAAAAGGCACCCAGAAGTGAACCAGCGAAAGTGGGGGAAAAATGGAGGAAAAGGAGGAAAAAGTACCAAATTGTTTAAAAATCCTACCCAGGATGGAGTTCGAGAAGTCCCGCAGCGAGCTGCACGAGCCACAGGAACACCGGGAATGACAAAAAGATACCCAGGAGTGAACCAGCCAAAGTGGGGGACAATTTGAGAAAAAGTTGGAAAAAGGTCCGAAATTGATTAAAAATCCTACCCAGGATGGAGTTCCAGAAGTCCCGCAGCGAGCTGCACGAGCCGCAGGAACACCGGGAATGACCAAAAGGCACCCAGAAGTGAACCATCAAAAGTGGGGGACAATTTGAGAAAAAGTTGGAAAAAGGTCCGAAATTGTTTAAAAATCCTACCCAGGATGGAGTTCCAGAAGTCCCGCAGCGAGCTGCGCGAGCCGCGGGAACACCGGGAATGACCAAAAGGCACCCAGAAGTGAACCAGCGAAAGTTGGGGACAATTTGAGAAAAAGTTGGAAAAAGGTCCGAAATTGATTAAAAATCCTACCCAGGATGGAGTTCCAGAAGCCCCGCAGCGAGCTGCGCGAGCTCCGGGGCCCCCGGGAATGACCAAAACATACCCAGGAGTGAACCAGCCAAAGTGGGGAACAATTTGAGAAAAAGTTGGAAAAAGGTCCGAAATTGTTTAAAAATCCTACCCAGGATGGAGTTCCAGAAGCCCCGCAGCGAGCTGCCCGAGCCGCGGGAACACCGGGAATGACCAAAAGGCACCCAGAAGTGAACCAGCGAAAGTTGGGGACAATTTGAGAAAAAGTTGGAAAAAGGTCCGAAATTGATTAAAAATCCTACCCAGGATGGAGTTCCAGAAGCCCCGCAGCGAGCTGCGCGAGCTCCGGGACCCCCGGGAATGACCAAAAGATACCCAGGAGTGAACCAGCCAAAGTGGGGGAAAAATGGAGGAAAAGGAGGAAAAAGTACCAAATTGTTTAAAAATCCTACCCAGGATGGAGTTCCAGAAGTCCCGCAGCGAGCTGCACGAGCCGCAGGAACACCGGGAATGACCAAAAGGCACCCAGAAGTGAACCAGCGAAAGTGGGGGAAAAATGGAGGAAAAGGAGGAAAAAGTACCAAATTGTTTAAAAATCCTACCCAGGATGGAGTTCCAGAAGTCCCGCAGCGAGCTGCACGAGCCGCAGGAACACCGGGAATGACCAAAAGGCACCCAGAAGTGAACCAGCGAAAGTGGGGGAAAAATGGAGGAAAAGGAGGAAAAAGTGCCAAATTGTTTAAAAATCCTACCCAGGATGGAGTTCCAGAAGTCCCGCAGCGAGCTGCACGAGCCGCAGGAACACCGGGAATGACCAAAAGGCACCCAGAAGTGAACCATCAAAAGTGGGGGACAATTTGAGAAAAAGTTGGAAAAAGGTCCGAAATTATTTAAAAATCCTACCCAGGATGGAGTTCCAGAAGCCCCGCAGCGAGCTGCCCGAGCCGCGGGAACACCGGGAATCAACAAAAGGCACCCAGAAGTGAACCAGCGAAAGTGGGGGACAATTTGAGAAAAAGTTGGAAAAAGGTCCGAAATTGATTAAAAATCCTACCCAGGATGGAGTTCCAGAAGTCCCGCAGCGAGCTGCACGAGCCGCAGGAACACCGGGAATGACCAAAAGATACCCAGGAGTGAACCAGCCAAAGTGGGGGACAATTTGAGAAAAAGTTGGAAAAAGGTCTGAAATTGATTAAAAATCCTACCCAGGATGGAGTTCCAGAAGCCCCGCAGCGAGCTCCCCGAGCCGCGGGAACACCGGGAATCAACAAAAGGCACCCAGAAGTGAACCAGCGAAAGTGGGGGACAATTTGAGAAAAAGTTGGAAAAAGGTCCGAAATTGTTTAAAAATCCTACCCAGGATGGAGTTCCACAAGTCCCGCAGCGAGCTGCACGAGCCGCAGGAACACCGGGAATGACCAAAAGGCACCCAGAAGTGAACCAGCGAAAGTGGGGGAAAAATGGAGGAAAAGGAGGAAAAAGTGCCAAATTGTTTAAAAATCCTACCCAGGATGGAGTTCCAGAAGTCCCGCAGCGAGCTGCACGAGCCGCAGGAACACCGGGAATGACCAAAAGGCACCCAGAAGTGAACCAGCGAAAGTGGGGGAAAAATGGAGGAAAAGGAGGAAAAAGTACCAAATTATTTAAAAATCCTACCCAGGATGGAGTTCCACAAGTCCCGCAAAGAGCTGCACGAGCCGCAGGAACACCGGGAATGACCAAAAGGCACCCAGAAGTGAACCATCAAAAGTGGGGGACAATTTGAGAAAAAGTTGGAAAAAGGTCCGAAATTGATTAAAAATCCTACCCAGGATGGAGTTCCACAAGTCCCGCAGCGAGCTGCCCGAGCCGCGGGAACACCGGGAATGACCAAAAGATACCCAGGAGTGAACCAGCCAAAGTGGGGGACAATTTGAGAAAAAGTTGGAAAAAGGTCCGAAATTGTTTAAAAATCCTACCCAGGATGGAGTTCCACAAGCCCCGCAGCGAGCTGCACGAGCCGCAGGAACACCGGGAATGACCAAAAGGCACCCAGAAGTGAACCAGCGAAAGTGGGGGAAAAATGGAGGAAAAGGAGGAAAAAGTACCAAATTGTTTAAAAATCCTACCCAGGATGGAGTTCCACAAGTCCCGCAAAGAGCTGCACGAGCCGCAGGAACACCGGGAATGACCAAAAGGCACCCAGAAGTGAACCAGCGAAAGTGGGGGAAAAATGGAGGAAAAGGAGGAAAAAGTACCAAATTGTTTAAAAATCCTACCCAGGATGGAGTTCCAGAAGTCCCGCAGCGAGCTGCACGAGCCGCAGGAACACCGGGAATGACCAAAAGGCACCCAGAAGTGAACCAGCGAAAGTGGGGGAAAAATGGAGGAAAAGGAGGAAAAAGTGCCAAATTGTTTAAAAATCCTACCCAGGATGGAGTTCCAGAAGTCCCGCAGCGAGCTGCACGAGCCACAGGAACACCGGGAATGACCAAAAGATACCCAGGAGTGAACCAGCCAAAGTGGGGGACAATTTGAGAAAAAGTTGGAAAAAGGTCCGAAATTGTTTAAAAATCCTACCCAGGATGGAGTTCCAGAAGTCCCGCAGCGAGCTGCACGAGCCGCAGGAACACCGGGAATGACCAAAAGGCACCCAGAAGTGAACCAGCGAAAGTGGGGGAAAAATGGAGGAAAAGGAGGAAAAAGTGCCAAATTGTTTAAAAATCCTACCCAGGATGGAGTTCCAGAAGTCCCGCAGCGAGCTGCACGAGCCACAGGAACACCGGGAATGACCAAAAGATACCCAGGAGTGAACCAGCCAAAGTGGGGGACAATTTGAGAAAAAGTTGGAAAAAGGTCCGAAATTGTTTAAAAATCCTACCCAGGATGGAGTTCCAGAAGTCCCGCAGCGAGCTGCACGAGCCGCAGGAACACCGGGAATGACCAAAAGGCACCCAGAAGTGAACCAGCGAAAGTGGGGGAAAAATGGAGGAAAAGGAGGAAAAAGTGCCAAATTGTTTAAAAATCCTACCCAGGATGGAGTTCCAGAAGTCCCGCAGCGAGCTGCACGAGCCACAGGAACACCGGGAATGACCAAAAGATACCCAGGAGTGAACCAGCCAAAGTGGGGGACAATTTGAGAAAAAGTTGGAAAAAGGTCCGAAATTGTTTAAAAATCCTACCCAGGATGGAGTTCCAGAAGTCCCGCAGTGAGCTGCCCGAGCCGCGGGAACATCGGGAATCAACAAAAGGCACCCAGAAGTGAACCAGCGAAAGTGGGGGACAATTTGAGAAAAAGTTGGAAAAAGGTCCGAAATTGATTAAAAATCCTACCCAGGATGGAGTTCCAGAAGTCCCGCAGTGAGCTGCCCGAGCCGCGGGAACATCGGGAATCAACAAAAGGCACCCAGAAGTGAACCATCAAAAGTGGGGGACAATTTGAGAAAAAGTTGGAAAAAGGTCCGAAATTGATTAAAAATCCTACCCAGGATGGAGTTCCACAAGTCCCGCAGCGAGCTGCACGAGCCGCAGGAACACCGGGAATGACCAAAAGGCACCCAGAAGTGAACCATCAAAAGTGGGGGACAAGTTGAGAAAAAGTTGGAAAAAGGTCCGAAATCGTTTAAATTTGGACATTGCTTGTGGGGTTCCACAGGGAGCCGTTCTTGTTATTTAACTTATATATTAATGACATATTTACAGTATCAAATGTATTAAAATTAGTCATATTCGCAGACGACACTAATATTTTCTAATCTAACGATAATTATACAAATTTTGTACCCACCCTAAATAATGAACTTGCAAAATTAAAAACATGGTTAGATATAAACAAATGATCCCTTAATTTAAAGAAAACAAAAGTTATGTTATTCGGCTATTCCAATCCAGGACCAGCAATAAATATAGATGGCGTCATTCTAGAAACGGTGTCAGAAATTAAATTCTTAGGAGTCACTATTGATAATAAATGAAGCTGGAAACCACACATAAGAAGACATATACAAAGTAAAATCTCCAAAACCATCTCTATTATCAATAAATCCAAATTCTTCTTAAATGACACAGCTTTGCATTTATTATATTGTTCATTGGTCTTGCCATATCTAAATTACTGCATAGAAATCTAGGGCAACAACTACAAAACTTCACTACATCCCCTGGTTACACTCCAAAACAACTACAAAACTTCATTACATCCCCTGGTTACACTCCAAAACAACTACAAAACTTCACTACATCCCCTGGTTACACTCCAAAACAACTACAAAACTTCACTACATCCCCTGGTTACACTCCAAAACAACTACAAAACTTCACTACATCCCCTGGTTACACTCCAAAACAACTACAAAACTTCACCACATCCCCTGGTTACACTCCAAAACAACTACAAAACTTCACTACATCCCCTGGTTACAGTCCAAAACAACTACAAAACTTCACTACATCCCCTGGTTACACTCCAAAACAACTACAAAACTTCACTACATCCCCTGGTTACACTCCAAAACAACTACAAAACTTCACTACATCCCCTGGTTACACTCCAAAACAACTACAAAACTTCACTACATCCCCTGGTTACACTCCAAAACAACTACAAAACTTCACTACATCCCCTGGTTACACTCCAAAACAACTACAAAACTTCACTACATCCCCTGGTTACACTCCAAAACAACTACAAAACTTCACTACATCCCCTGGTTACACTCCAAAACAACTACAAAACTTCACTACATCCCCTGGTTACACTCCAAAACAACTACAAAACTTCTTCCGAGGATGTTGTAGTCGTAATGATTTGTGCAGTCCTTTGAGACATTTGTGATTTGGGGCTATATAAATAAACATTGATTGATTGATTGATTCACTACATCCCCTGGTTACACTCCAAAACAACTACAAAACTTTACTACATCTCCTGGTTACACTCCAAAACTTCACTACATCCCCTGGTTACACTCCAAAACAACTACAAAACTTCACTACATCCCCTGGTTACACTCCAAAACAACTACAAAACTTCACTACATCCCCTGGTTACACTCCAAAACAACTACAAAACTTCACCACATCCCCTGGTTACACTCCAAAACAACTACAAAACTTCACTACATCCCCTGGTTACAGTCCAAAACAACTACAAAACTTCACTACATCCCCTGGTTACACTCCAAAACAACTACAAAACTTCACTACATCCCCTGGTTACACTCCAAAACAACTACAAAACTTCACTACATCCCCTGGTTACACTCCAAAACAACTACAAAACTTCACTACATCCCCTGGTTACACTCCAAAACAACTACAAAACTTCACTACATCCCCTGGTTACACTCCAAAACAACTACAAAACTTCACTACATCCCCTGGTTACAGTCCAAAACAACTACAAAACTTCACTACATCCCCTGGTTACACTCCAAAACAACTACAAAACTTCACTACATCCCCTGGTTACACTCCAAAACAACTACAAAACTTCCCTACATCCCCTGGTTACACTCCAAAAACCTGCAATAAGAATTCTACACAAGGTGGGATATTGTGACCACACAAATATTTTATTTTTACAATCTAAATTATTAAAACTGCCTGATCTAGTTGATTTTAATACAGCTCAATTACTATTTAAAGCCAACAAAAAGGTTCTACTTGCCAATATTCAAATACATTTCAAACACAGAGAAGGAGTTGATAATCTAAGGGGGTGTAGTATCTTTACTATTCCAACAGTAAGAACTACCAGGGAAAGTTTGTGTGTGTCCGTGTGTGGAGTGAAACTTTGGAAGGGATTGGATGTGGAGCTCAAGCAATGTTCAAATGTCCATCAGTTCAAAACAAGATACAAAAAAATGGTATGTGCAATGTATATGAATGTGAACATGGATGCCTAAGTGTTAAACTCCATCACTGGCTAATAAGGATTATTGTTATTATTATTATTATTGTTGTTATTATCATCATCATCATCATCATCTTCATTATTTCATATGTATTATTGTCATCATTTATTGTCATTGCTATTGCTATTGTTCATATTGTTATTATTATTGTTATCCATCCATCCATCAATCATCTTCCGCTTATCCGAGGTCGGGTCGCGGGGGCAACAGCCTAAGCAGGGAAACCCAGACTTCCCTCTCCCCAGCCACTTCGTCTAGCTCTTCCCGGGGGATCCCGAGGCGTTCCCAGGCCAGCCGGGAGACATAGTCTTCCCAACGTGTCCTGGGTCTTCCCCGTGGCCTCCTACCGGTTGGACGTGCCCTAAACACCTCCCTAGGGAGGCGTTCGGGTGGCATCCTGACCAGATGCCCGAACCACCTCATCTGGCTCCTCTCCATGTGGAGGAGCAGCGGCTTTACTTTGAGTTCCTCCCGGATGGCAGAGCTTCTCACCCTATCTCTAAGGGAGAGACCTGGAAACTCATTTGGGCCGCTTGTACCCGTGATCTTATCCTTTCGGTCATGACCCAAAGCTCATGACCATAGGTGAGGATGGGAACGTAGATCGACCGGTAAATTGAGAGCTTTGCCTTCCAGCTCAGCTCCTTCTTCACCACAACGGATCGGTACAACGTCCGCATTACTGAAGACGCCGCACCATTCCGCCTGTCGATCTCACGATCCATTCTTCCCTCACTCGTGAACAAGACTCCTAGGTACTTGAACTCCTCCACTTGGGGCAGGGTCTCCTCCCCAACCCGGAGATGGCACTCCACCCTTTTCCGGGCGAGAACCATGGACTCGGACTTGGAGGTGCTGATTCTCATTCCGGTCGCTTCACACTCGGCTGCGAACCGATCCAGCGAGAGCTGAAGATCCCGGTCAGATGAAGCCATAAATAAATACATATTTTTGTATTAATATTAGATACATGTTTACTGTATTAATATTGAATACATGTTTAGTGTATAAATAATAACTACATGTTTAGTGTATGAATATTAAATACATGTTTAGTGTATTAATATTAAATACATGTTTAGTGTATGAATATTAAATACATGTTAAGTGTAGGAATATTAAATACATATTTAGTGTATAAATATTAAATACATGTTTAGTGTATTAATATTAAATATATGTTTAGTTTATTAAAATTAGATACATGTTTTTGTATTAATATTAAATACATATTAAGTGTAAGAATAATAACTACATGTTTATTGTATGAATATTAAATACATGTTTAGTGTATAAATATTTAATACATGTTTACTGTATTAATATTAAATACATGTTTAGTCTATGAATATTAAATACATGTTTAGTGTATTAATATTAAATACATGTTTAGTGTATAAATCATAACTACATATTTAGTGTATGAATATTAAATACATGTTTAGTGTATTAAGATTAAATACATGTTTAGTGTATTAATATTAAATATATGTTTAGTTTATTAAAATAAATACATATTTTTGTATTAATATTAAATACATGTTTAGTGTATAAATATTAAATACATGTTTAGTGTATAAATAATAACTACATTTTTAGTGTATTCATATTATATACATGTTTAATGTATTAATATTAAAAACATGTTTTTTTATTAATGTTAAATACATGTTTAGTGTATGAATATTAAATACATGTTTAATGTATAAATAATAACTACATTTTTAGTGTATGAATATTAAATACATGTTTAGTGTATAAATATTAAATACATGTTTAGTGTATAAATATTAAATACATGTTTAGTGTATAAATATTAAATACATGTTTAGTGTATTAATATTAAATACATGTTTAGTGTATGAATAATAACTACATGTTTAGTTTATGAATATTAAATACATATTTAGTGTATAAATATTAAATACATGTTTAGTGTATTAATATTAAATACATGTTTAATGTATGAATAATAACTACATGTTTAGTTTATGAATATTAAATACATGTTTAGTGTATTAATTTTAAATACACGTTTAGTGTATTAATATTAAATATATGTTTAGTTTATTAAAATAATTACAGATTTTGTATTAATATTAAATACATGTTTAGTGTATTAATATTAAATACATGTTTAGTGTATAAAGGTTAAATACATGTTTAGTGTATAAATATTAAATACATGTTTAGTGTATGAATATTAAATACATGTTTAGTGTATAAATATTAAATACATGTTTAGTGTATGAATAATAAATACATGTTTAATGTATGAATATTAAATACATGTTTAGTGTATTAATATTTAATACATGTTTAGTGTATGAATATTAAATACATGTTTAGTGTATGAATATTAAATACATGTTTAGTCTAAAAATTTTAAATACATATTTACTGTATTAATATTAAATACATATTTAGTGTTTAAATAATAACTACATGTTTAGTCTATGAATATTAAATACATGTTAAGTGTATTAATATTAAATACATGTTTAGTGTATGAATAATAAATACATGTTTAGTGTATTAATATTAAATACATGTTTAATGTATGAATATTAAATACATGTTTAGTATATTAATATTTAATACATGTTTAGTGTATGAATATTAAATACATGTTTAGTGTATGAATATTAAATACATGTTTAATCTAAAAATTTTAAATACATGTTTACTGTATTAATATTAAATACATATTTAGTGTTTGAATAATAACTACATGTTTAGTCTATGAATACTAAATACATGTTTAGTGTATTAAAATTAAATAGATGTTTTTTGTATTAATATTAAATACATGTTTAGTGTATGAATATTAAATGCATGTTTAGTGTATTAATATTAAATACAGGTTTAGTGTATGAATATTAAATACATGTTTAGTGTATAAATATTAAATAAATGTTTAGTGTATAAATATTAAATGCATGTTTAGTGTATTAATATTAAATACATGTTTAGTGTATGAATAATAACTACATGTTTAGTTTATGAATATTAAATACATGTTTAGTGTATAAATATTAAATACATGTTTAGTGTATTAATATTAAATACATGTTTAATGTATGAATAATAACTACATGTTTAGTTTATGAATATTAAATACATGTTTAGTGTATTAATTTTAAATACACGTTTAGTGTATTAATATTAAATATATGTTTAGTTTATTAAAATAATTACAGATTTTGTATTAATATTAAATACATGTTTAGTGTATTAATATTAAATACATGTTTAGTGTATAAAGGTTAAATACATGTTTAGTGTATAAATATTAAATACATGTTTAGTGTATGAATATTAAATACATGTTTAGTGTATTAATATTAAATATATGTTTAGTTTATTAAACTTAAATACACGTTTTTGTATTAATATTAAATATATATTTATTGTATGAATATTAAATACATGTTTAGTGTATTAATATTAAATACATGTTTACTGTATAAATAATAACTACATGTTTAGTGTATGAATATTAAATACATGTTTAGTGTATTCATATAAAATACATGTTTAGTGTATTAATATTAAATATATGTTTAGTTCATTAAAATTAAATACATGTTTTTGTATTAATATTAAATACATGTTTAGTGTATAAATATTAAAAACATGTTTAGTGTATAAATGTTAAATACATGTTTAGTGTATTAATATTAAATATATGTTTAGTTTATTAAAATTAAATACATGTTTTTGTATTAATATTAAATACATTTTTAGTGTATTAATATTAAATACATGTTTAGTGTATAAATGTTAAATATGTTTAGTTTATTAAAATTAAATACATGTTTAGTGTATTAATATCAAATGCATGTTTAGTGTATAAATATTAAATACATGTTTACTGTATGAAAATGAAATATATGATTCGTGTATAATTACATATACGTTTAGTATATGAGTATTAAATACATGTTCAGTGTATCAATATTAAATACATGTTTAGTGTATGAATATTAAATACATGTTTAGTGTATAAATATTAAATACATGTTTAGTGTATTAATATTAAATCAATGTTTAGTGTATACATATTAAATACATGTTTAGTGTATAAATATCAAATACATGTTTAGTGTATAAATATCAAATACATGTTTAGTGTATGAATATTAAATATATGTTTAATGTATGAATATTAAATACATGTTTAGTGTATAAATATTAAATACATGTTTAGTGTATGAATATTAAATACATGTTTCGTGTATGAATATTAAATACATGTTTAGTGTATAAATATTAAATACATGTTTAGTGTATGAATATTAAATACATGTTTAGTGTATGAATATTAAATACATGTTTAGTGTATAAATACTAAACTAATAAATAAATGTCAGGTCAGGTCTTATCCCTGCTACTGGTAAAATGTAACCCAGTACAACCTGCCGCATGGGTAGATGGGACCCGTTAGCCCAGTAAGGTGACCCATCTAGGAGAAGGTAAACTCCAATCCAAAACCGCCACTGCCTTGTGGTATACCTTTCTTGGGGAAGGCTTCGGGAGTAAACCCTGAGGAAAAAATCAGGAGACGGAGTCCCTAAGGTGGTACACTGCTGACTACAGCGGTGCACTGGCAACTCCTGCGACACTGTTGGTGCCAAATTGTACCAGCTCTTGCTGCTCCTTTGGATCCATCATCAGTGTGAAGAGGGGGGTCCTGCTGCATGGGCAACAGCTTGACCTCCATACTACTCTGCCCTGGCTTGCGCCCTGGAGAGGTCACTCCAGCCTCGTGTCATAGCGTGGAAACAACAAACGGGAAGCAACAGTCTACCGGTTATAAGCTACAATGCTCGATTGGCGTAGAGCATAGCGCCAGGGGTTGCTTCCGACGGTGGGAGAGATCCTTGAATTTCATTGGACAGCTACTGCCCGCCTTAAGCTGGGCAGCCCCCAGCCAATTAGGTGCTGTCCCGCCACAGTCTGCCTTCCTCATTGGGTGCATGGGGATTAGGTAAAACCGACAAGCAGACTGTAAGACCTGCACCAAGCAAGAAACAAAGTATGAAAAACAGGTGCCCAGTCCTAAAACTGGGAAGCTGGAATGTCCGGACTATGACACCCGGACACTCAAATGATCTCCAAGACATCAGTGATGCAAGAAAAACAGCTGTCATTAACAATGAGCTACTGAGATTCCAGGTAGACATAGCTGCATTGCAAGAGACCCGCCTAGCCGACTCGGGAACACTCAAGGAGAAAGACTTTACCTTCTTCTGGCAAGGAAAGAGTGCCGGAGACCGCAGAGAGCATGGAGTTGGATTCGCTGTCAGGAACACCTTGTTAAAGATGGTTGAACCAGGAGACAAAGGATCGGAACGCCTGATGACACTCCATCTCCACACCTCTGATGTCCCAGTGACCCTAGTCTGTGCCTATGCCCCCACTCTAATGTCTACAGCAGAAGTTAAGGATACATTTTATGCCAACTTGAATGACGTCATCAAGAACATCCCCCCGAAGGAACATCTCCTCATCCTCAGTGATTTCAATGCGAGAGTGGGAGCTGACCATGACTCATGGCCTTCCTGTCTTGGACACTTCGGAGTTGGCAAAGTCAATGAGAACGGGCAACGGCTACTGGAGTTGTGTTCCTACCATAACCTTTGCGTGACCAACTCCTACTTTCAGATGAAACTACAGCACAAGGTGACATGGCGCCATCCCCGCTCAAAGCATTGGCATCAGCTAGACATGATCCTGATCCGAAAAGCCAACCTCAAGTTTGTGCTCGTTACTCGTAGTTACCCCAGCGCAGACTGCGACACCGACCATTCACTTGTCTGTTGCAAGATCAAGCTACAACCAAAAATGTTTCAAAACTCCAAACAGAAAGGCAAACCCCGCATTGATTCCACCAGCATGCATCTTCCAGAGAAAGTAGAAGAGTTTGCCAAGTCCCTCAACAACATCCTGTCTGAAGAACACCAGCACTACTCCGCCTCCGAGAAATGGGGCCACCTCAGGGAGGCTATTCAGAAAACAGCCCTTGCAACATTTGGGAGGAAGATCTTCATAAACAACGACTGGTTTATTGCCAAGTCCAGCGAGATGACCCCTGTCATTGAAGCAAAGCGTGCTGCCCTTACTGAATACAAACGCTCCCCGAATGAGAAGTCCCTGCAAGCACTGAGAATTACAAGAAGCAAAGTGCAACAGACTGCAAGACATTGTGCCAATGAATACTGGCAACAACTCAGTGACTCCATCCAGTCTGCAGCTACCTCAGGTAACATCAGAGGGATGTACGAGGGCATAAAGGCTGCTCTGGGCCCAACACAGAGCAAAACAGCCCCCCTAAAGACCACCAGCGGGGAAGTTATCACTGACAAGGGCAAGCAGTTGGACAGATGGGTAGAGCACTATTCAGAACTCTACTCCAGAGAGAACACTGTAGTCGCCTCAGCCCTTGATGCCATTGAACAGCTGCCCATCATTGAGGAATTAGATGCTGAACCAACACTTGCTGAACTTCACAAAGCGATTGACAGCTTAGCGACTGGCAAAGCACCTGGTACTGATGGCATCCCCCCAGATCTCATCAAGCGCTGTAAAGACACCCTCCTGCAGCCTTTGCATGATGTCCTCTGCCAGTGCTGGAAAGAGGGAGCCGTGCCGCAGGACATGAGAGATGCCAAGATTGTCACCCTTTACAAAAATAAGGGCGACAGGAGCGACTGTAACAATTACAGGGGCATCTCCCTCTTGAATATAGTAGGAAAACTCTATGCCCGTGTCGTGCTTGTGCGCCTTCAGACTCTTGCTGAGCGCGTTTACCCGGAATCTCAATGCGGCTTTCGCGCCAAGCGCTCTACAGTGGACATGATATTCTCCCTACGCCAACTTCAGGAGAAATGCAGGGAACAACAGAAGCCCCTGTACATATCCTTCATTGACCTGACCAAGGCTTTCGACCTGGTTAGCAGAGAAGGGCTCTTCAGCATCCTACCCAAGATTGGATGCCCTCCAAAGATCCATAGTCTCATTAGATCTTTCCATGACGACATGAAGGCAACCATCCAGTATGAGGGTAGCATATCCAACCCATTTCCCATTAAGAGCGGAGTCAAGCAAGGTTGCGTCCTTGCTCCTACCCTTTTCAGTATCTTCTTTGCCCTGCTCATCAAACATGCTTTTGGGACTGCAACAGAAGGGGTATATCTACGTACAAGATCTGACGGCCGACTTTTCAACCTAGCCCGTCTTAAAGCAAGGACCAAAGTCCGTGAGACAACCATCCGGGACCTGCTCTTTGCTGATGATGCCGCCGTCATTTCGCACACTGAACCAGAACTCCAGTGCCTTATGGACAGATTCTCCCAGGCCTGCAAAGACTTTGGGCTTTCCATCAGCCTAAACAAGACCAATGCACTCCACCAGCCATCACAATTGATAAGCACCAACTCAAAATAGTACACCAATTTACTTACCTGGGATCCACCATCAGTGACAATCTGTCCTTTGATGTTGAGATCAACAAACGTATCGGCAAAGCTGCCACAACCCTGGGGCGCCTCACACCCCGCGTCTGGGAGAACCGGAAGCTGACAACTCCTACCAAGATGGCAGTGTACAACGCCTGCATTGTCAGCACTCTTCTCTATGGCAGCGAAACATGGACTACATACTTCAAACAGGAGCGCAAACTGAACACCTTCCACATGCGCTGCCTTCGCCGCATCCTCGGCATCCATTGGAGTGACCAGGTGACGAATGCCCAAGTCCTCCAACGCGCTGGTCTTGCTACCATGTTCACGCTGCTCACATAACGCAGGCTGCGTTGGCTCGGCCACGTGTGCCGTATGGAGGATGGACGTATCCCAAAGGACATCCTGTATGGCGAACTTGCCTCTGGCAAGATATCTGTTGGCCGGCCGAAACTGCGCTTCAAAGATATCTGCAAGCGGGACATGAAAGCCCTGGACATAAACACTGAACATTGGGAAGATGTAGCGGCTGACCGCAGCAAATGGCGCAGTGTCCTTCACAAACAGCTGAAGACTGGCGAGGAAAAGATCCATGCCACAGCCAATGAAAATGGAACCAAGCGGAAGACAAGCACTCCTGCAGTTGCGCCTTCCAGCTACATCTGCAGTAAATGCAGCCCTGTTTGCCTCTCCCACATCGGACTCATCAGCCACAGCAGGCGTTGTCGCTGAGTTTAAACTTCACCTCTGGACTGGCGCAGTATCCATAGTCGTTACGACTGACGGAGGCCTTTGATTAAATACATGTTTAGTGTATAAATATTAAATACATGCTAAGTGTATTAATATTAAATACATATTTAGTGTGTGAATATTAAATACATGTTTAATGTATGAATATTAAATACATGCTAAGTGTATGAATATTAAATACATATTTAGTGTGTGAATATTAAATACATGATTAGTGTATTAATATTAAATACATGTTTAGTGTATGAATATTAAATACATGTTTAGTGTATAAATATTAAATACATGTTTAGTGTATTAATATTAAATACATGTTTAGTGGATAAATAATAACTGCACGTTTAGTGTATGAATATTAAATACATGTTTAGTGTATTAATATTAAATACATGTTTAGTGTATGAATATTAAATACATGTTTAGTGTATGAATATTAAATACATGCTAAGTGTATGAATATTAAATACATATTTAGTGTGTGAATATTAAATACATGATTAGTGTATTAATATTAAATACATGTTTAGTGTATAAATATTAAATACATGTTTAGTGTATAAATATTAAATACATGTTTAGTGTATTAATATTAAATACATGTTTAGTGGATAAATAATAACTGCACGTTTAGTGTATGAATATTAAATACATGTTTAGTGTATTAATATTAAATACATGTTTAGTGTATGAACATTAAATACATGTTTAGTGTATTAATATTAAATATGTTTAGTTTATTAAAATTAAATACATGTTTTTGTATTAATATTAAAAACATGTTTAGTGTATAAATATTAAAAACATGTTTAGTGTATAAATGTTAAATACATGTTTAGTGTATAAATATTAAATACATGTTTAGTGTATGAATATTAAATACATGTTTAGTGTATGAACATTAAATACATGTTTAGTGTATTAATATTAAATATGTTTAGTTTATTGAAATTAAATACATGTTTTTGTATTAATATTAAAAACATGTTTAGTGTATAAATATTAAAAACATGTTTAGTGTATAAATGTTAAATACATGTTTAGTGTATGAATATTAAATACATGTTTAGTGTATTAATATTAAATACATTTTTTGTGTATAAATGTTTAATACATGTTTAGTGTATAAATACTAAATACATGTTTAGTGTATAAATAATAACTACATGTTTAGTGTATGAATATTAAATACATGTTTAGTGTATTAATATTAAATACATGTTTAGTGTATTAATATTAAATATATGTTTAGTTTATTAAAATTAAATACATGTTTAGTGTATAAATATTAAATACATGTTTAGTGTATAAATATTAAATACATGTTTAGTGTATTAATATTAAATATATGTTTAGTTTATTAAAATTAAATACATGTTTTTGTATTAATATTAAATACATGTTTAGTGTATTAATATTAAATACATGTTTAGTGTATGAATATTAAATACATGTTTAGTGTATTCATATTAAATACTTGTTTAGTGTATTAATATTAAATATATGTTTACTTTATTAAAATTAAATACATGTTTTTGTATTAATATTAAATACATGTTTAGTGTATTAATATTAAAAACATGTTTGGTTTATTAAAATTAAATACATGTTTTTGTATTAATATTAAATACATTTTTAGTGTATTAATATTAAATACATGTTTAGTATATTAATATTAAATACATGTTTAGTGTATAAATAATAACTACATGTTTAGTGTATGAATATTAAATACATGTTTAGTGTATGAATATTAAATACATGTTTAGTGTATTAATATTAAAAACATGTTTAGTTTATTAAAATTAAATACATGTTTTTGTATTAATATTAAATACATGTTCAGTGTATAAACATTAAATACACGTTTAGTGTATTAATATTAAATATGTTTACTTTATTAGAATTAAATACATGTTTTTGTATTAATATTAAAAACATGTTTAGTGTATAAATAATAACTACATGTTTAGTGAATTAATATTAAATACATGTTTAGTGTATTAATATTAAATACATGTTTAGTGTATAAATATTAAATACATGTTTAGTGTATTAATATTAAATACATGTTTAGTGTATTAATATTAAATACATTTTTAGTGTATACATGTTTAATACAAGTTTAGTGTATACATACTAAATACATGTTTAGTGTATAAATAATAACTACATGTTTAGTGTATGAATATTAAATACATGTTTAGTGTATTAATATTGAATACATGTTTAGTGTATTAATATTAAATATATGTTTAGTTTATTAAAATTAAATATATGTTTTTGTATTAATATTAAATACATGTTTAGTGTGTTAATATTAAATACATGTTTAGTGTATTAATATTAAATACATGTTTAGTGTATTAATATTAAATATATGTTTAGTTTATTAAAATTAAATACATGTTCAGTGTATTAATATTAAATACATGTTTAGTGTATAAATATTAAATACATGTTTAGTGTATTAATATTAAATACTTGTTTAGTGTATTAATATTAAATATATGTTTAGTTTATTAAAATTAAATACATGTTTTTGTATTAATATTAAATACATGTTTAGTGTATTAATATTAAAAACATGTTTAGTGTATAAATGTTAAATACATGTTTAGTGTATTAATATTAAATATATGTTTAGTTTATTAAAATTAAATACATGTTTTTGTATTAAAATTAAATACATGTTTAGTGTATTAATATTAAATACATGTTTAGTGTATAAATATTAAATACATGTTTAGTGTATTAATATTAAATACATGTTTAGTGTATAAATATAAATGTATGAGAAACCAAACTTATGTAAAAAAAAATAAAAGAAAAAAAAAAGGAAAAAGAGGGAGAGAGAGACGGAGAGGACCGGACTTATTAAGAGGGAACGTGCGCCCTCCTGTGGACTTCTGCCGCAACTGCACATATAAAGAAATTCATTATTTCCAAGTGTGCCTTATTTAGAGGATAATAAATACATGTTTACTGTATGAATATTAAATATATGATTAGTATATGATTACATATACTACGTTTAGTATATGATTATTAAATACATGTTCAGTGTATTAATATTAAATACATGTTTAGTGTATGAATATTAAATACATGTTTAGTGTATAAATATTAAATACATGTTTAGTGTATGGATATTAAATACATTTTTAGTGTATTAATATTTAATCAATGTTTAGTGTATAAATATTGAATACATGTTTAGTGTATAAATATCAAATACATGTTTAGTGTATGAATATTAAATACATGTTTAGTGTATGAATATTAAATACATGTTTAGTGTATAAATATTAAATACATGTTTAGTGTATGAATATTAAATACATGTTTAGTGTATAAATATTAAATACATGTTTAATGTAGGAATATTAAATACATGTTTAGTGTATAAATATTAAATACATGTTAAGTGTATGAATATTAAATACATATTTAGTGTGTGAATATTAAATACATGACTAGTGTATAAATATTAAATACTTGTTTAGTGTATGAATATTAAATACATGTTTAGTGTATAAATATTAAATACATGTTTAGTGTATTAATATTAAATACATGTTTAGTGTATAATTATTAAATACATGTTTAGTGTATTAATATTAAATATATGTTTAGTTTATTAAACTTAAATACACGTTTTTGTATTAATATTAAATACATGTTTAGTGTATGAATATTAAATACATGTTTAGTGTATTAATATTAAATATATGTTTAGTTCATTAAAATTAAATACATGTTTTTGTATGAATATTAAATACATGTTTAGTGTATTAATATTAAATATATGTTTAGTTCATTAAAATTAAATACATGTTTTTGTATTAATATTAAATACATGTTTAGTGTAAAAATATTAAATACATGTTTAGTGTATTGAATGATTGATTGATTGATTGATATATTTTTATTTCAAATATACAAAAAAACAAAAACAAAAAAAAAACAAGAGCAAGCATGATCCAATACAGTGCTGTAGTTTTAACGGGTAGTATAACAAAATGAAAAAAATGAAGAATAAAAAAAAACAAATGAGCATTCGACTTTTTTTTTTTTTTTTTTTTTTTTTTACATATTTGAAAAGGAGTGAGAAGAAGTATACACTTATTTAATCCCACCACTTTTCTTTAAATCATAAATTACTCTGAGCTCGAACTTCTTTGTTCACTCTATGTACAAACTTAATGAGCTTGTATATAAATAAATGATAAATATATACATACATATGCACACTACACACATACATGATAAATATATACATAACATATGCACACTACACATACATGATAAATATATACATACATATGCACACTACACACATACATGATAAATATATACATACATATGCACACTACACATACATGATAAATATATACATACATATGCACACTACACACATACATGATACATATATACATACATATGCACACTACACACATACATGATACATATATACATACATATGCACACTACACACATACATGATACATATATACATACATATGCACACTACACACATACATGATAAATATATACATACATATGCACACTACACACATACATGATAAATATATACATACATATGCACACTACACACATACATGATAAATATATACATACATATGCACACTACACACATACATGATACATATATACATACATATGCACACTACACACATACATGATACATATATACATACATATGCACACTACACACATACATGATAAATATATACATACATATGCACACTACACACATACATGATACATATATACATACATATGCACACTACACACATACATGATAAATATATACATACATATGCACACTACACACATACATGATAAATATATACATACATATGCACACTACACACATACATGATAAATATATACATACATATACACACTACACACATACATGATAAATATATACATACATATACACACTACACACATACATGATACATATATACATACATATGCACACTACACACATACATGATACATATATACATACATATGCACACTACACACATACATGATAAATATATACATACATATGCACACTACACACATACATGATAAATATATACATACATATGCACACTACACACATACATGATAAATATATACATACATATACACACTACACACATACATGATAAATATATACATACATATGCACACTACACACATACATGATAAATATATACATACATATGCACACTACACACATACACGATAAATATATACATACATATGCACACTACACACATGCATGATAAATATATACATACATATGCACACTACACACATACATGATAAATATATACATACATATGCACACTACACACATACATGATACATATATACATACATATGCACACTACACACATACATGATAAATATATACATACATATGCACACTACACACATACATGATAAATATATACATACATATGCACACTACACACATACATGATAAATATATACATACATATGCACACTACACACATACATGATAAATATATACATACATATGCACACTACACACATACATGATAAATATATACATACATATGCACACTACACACATACACGATAAATATATACATACATATGCACACTACACACATACATGATAAATATATACATACATATGCACACTACACACATACATGATAAATATATACATACATATGCACACTACACACATACATGATAAATATATACATACATATGCACACTACACACATACATGATACATATATACATACATATGCACACTACACACATACATGATAAATATATACATACATATGCACACTACACACATGCATGATAAATATATACATACATATGCACACTACACACATACATGATACATATATACATACATATGCACACTACACACATACATGATAAATATATACATACATATGCACACTACACACATACATGATAAATATATACATACATATGCACACTACACACATACATGATAAATATATACATACATATGCACACTACACACATACATGATAAATATATACATACATATGCACACTACACACATACATGATAAATATATACATACATATGCACACTACACACATACATGATAAATATATACATACATATGCACACTACACACATACATGATAAATATATACATACATATGCACACTACACACATACATGATACATATATACATACATATGCACACTACACACATACATGATAAATATATACATACATATGCACACTACACACATACATGATAAATATATACATACATATGCACACTACACACATACATGATAAATATATACATACATATGCACACTACACACATACATGATAAATATATACATACATATGCACACTACACACATACATGATAAATATATACATACATATGCACACTACACACATACATGATAAATATATACATACATATGCACACTACACACATACATGATAAATATATACATACATATGCACACTACACACATACATGATAAATATATACATACATATGCACACTACACACATACATGATAAATATATACATACATATGCACACTACACACATACATGATAAATATATACATACATATGCACACTACACACATACATGATAAATATATACATACATATGCACACTACACACATACATGATAAATATATACATACATATGCACACTACACACATACATGATAAATATATACATACATATGCACACTACACACATACATGATAAATATATACATACATATGCACACTACACACATACATGATAAATATATACATACATATGCACACTACACACATACATGATAAATATATACATACATATGCACACTACACACATACATGATAAATATATACATACATATGCACACTACACACATACATGATAAATATATACATACATATGCACACTACACACATACATGATAAATATATACATACATATGCACACTACACACATACATGATAAATATATACATACATATGCACACTACACACATACATGATAAATATATACATACATATGCACACTACACACATACATGATAAATATATACATACATATGCACACTACACACATACATGATAAATATATACATACATATGCACACTACACACATACATGAGAAATATATACATACATATGCACACTACACACATACATGATAAATTATATACATACATATGCACACTACACACATACATGATAAATATATACATACATATGCACACACTACACACATACATGATACATATATACATACATATGCACACTACACACATACATGATAAATATATACATACATATGCACACTACACACATACATGATACATATATACATACATATGCACACTACACACATACATGATAAATATATACATACATATGCACACTACACACATACATGATACATATTATACATACATATGCACACTACACACATACATGATACATATATACAATACATATGCACACTACACACATACATGATACATATATACATACATATGCACACTAGCAACTACACACATACATGATACATATATACATACATATGCAACACACTACACACATACATGATAAATATAACATACATATGCACACTACACACATACATGATAAATATATCATACATATGCACACTACACACATACATGATACATATATACATACATATGCACACTACACACATACATGATACATATATACATACATAAGCACACTACACACATACATGATAAATATATACATACATATGCACACTACACACATACATGATACATATATACATACATATGCACACTACACACATACATGATAAATATATACATACATATGCACACTACACACATACATGATACATAGTATTACATACATATGCACACTAGCACACATACCATGATAGACTATACTATAGCATACATATGCACACTACACACATACATGATAAATATATACATACATATGCACACTACACACAGTGAACATACATGATACATATATACATACATATTGCACACTACAGCACATACATGATACATATATACATACATATGCACACTACACACATACATGATAAATATATACATACATATGCACACTACACACATACATGATACATATATACATACATATGCACACTACACACATACATGATAAATATATACATACATATGCACACTACACACATACATGATAAATATATACATACATATGCACACTTACACACATACATGATAAATATATACATACATATGCACACTACACACATACATGATAAATATATACATACATATGCACACTACTACACATACATGATAAATATATACATACAATACACACTACACACATACATGATACATATATACTACAACATATGCACACTACACACATACATGATAAATATATACATACATATGCACACTACACACATACATGATAAATATATACATACATATGCACACTACACACATACATGATAAATATATACATACATATGCACACTACACACATACATGATAAATATATACATACATATAGCACACTACACACATACATGATACATATATACATACATATGCACACTACACACATACATGATAAATATATACATACATATGCACACTACACACATACATGATAAATATATACATACATATACACACTACACACATACATGATACATATATACATACATATGCACACTACACACATACATGATAAATATATACATACATATGCACACTACACACATACATGATAAATATATACATACATATGCACACTACACACATACATGATAAATATATACATACATATGCACACTACACACATACATGATAAATATATACATACATATACACACTACACACATACATGATACATACTATACATACATATGCACACTTACACACATACATGATAAATATATACATACATATGCACACTACACACATACATGATAAATATATACATACATATGCACACTACACACAATACATAGCCACACCGTTACCACAAGTGCTCATGGAAATAGTATCATGAAAAACAAACAACAAAACAGCAGTACCAGTGCCTCAATGGGCAGCCCCCTAACTCTTTTGTCACACAAGAAAGCCAATATCAAAGCCCTTCTTCATGTCTGTACCTCTGGAATAGCATGTACCTAAACTTCTTTTTAAACTGCTTTATGTTTGGACATTGCTTTAACTCCACATTCAAACCATTCCATAGTTTCACTCCACAGACTGAAATACAAAAACTTTTGATGGTCGTTCTACAACTAAGCATTTTGAAATTAAAATGTCCCCTTAAGTTATAATCCGCCTCTCGTGTGCTGAACAATTTTTGAATGCTTCCTGGGAGTTTATTTATTTTGGCTTTATACATTATTTGTGCAGTTTGATACAAAATAATATCATTAAATTTCAATATTTTTGACTGTAAGAATAGTGAATGAGTATGGTCCAGATATCCCACATTGTTGATGATGCGTACAGCTCTTTTCTGAAGTATACTGATTGAGTTTAATGAGCTTTTATAATTATTCCCCCAGACTTCCACACAGTAGGTTTAAATATGGTAAAACTAATGAACAGTAGAGAATGTGGAGTGATTTGTGATCTAGAACCTGCTTTGCTTTATTTATTACTGAGATGCTTCTTGACAGCTTAGACTGTACATGTTTTTATATGTGGTTTCCAGTTAATTTGATAGTCAATTGTAACTCCAAGGAATTTTATTTCAAAAACCCTTTCAATATCCACCCCCATCTATTTGTATTCTGTACCCTTGTTTCACGTGTCCTCCTTTCCAAACAGCATTAACTTAGTCTTAGTCAGGTTTAATGACAATTATTATAGTCAAACCAAGCTTTTACTTTACTCATTTCTTCTCCCATAATGACTTCCTGTAATTGATTTAAATCATCCCCTGAACAAAAAATATTAGTGTCATCAGCAAATAAGACTAATTTCAATAATGTAGACACTTTACAGGATATCATTGATATACAGGATGAACAATTTTGGCCCCAACACTGACCCCTGGGGGACACCACAAGCAATGTCCAAACACGATGAACAGCAATTCCCCAACTTCACAAACTGTTGTCTCTTATTTAAGTAACTTTTAAGCCAGTCTAGTACAACTCCCCTGATTCCATACTTTTCCATTTTATTGATTAATATATCTTGGTTAATTGTGTCAAATGCTTTTTTTAGATCAATAAATATTCCCATTGCATATTGTTTCTTGTCTATGGCATTTGTGATTTCCTCTATTGTTTCAATGATTGCCATTGATGTAGATCTCTTTGATCTAAACCCATATTGACAGTCAGGGGAGTAAATGATGTTTTCTCTATAAATGCATCTAACCTGTTATTTGAATAGTTTTTTCTAATATTTTAGAGAATTGTGGAAGTAAAGAGACGGGTCTATAGTTTGTGAAGTGATGTTTGCTCTCCAGTTTTAAACAGAGGTATAACTTTAGCTATTTTCATTTCATTGGGAAATGTGCCGGTTTGAAATGACAGATTACAGATATATGTTAATGGTTTTGATATTCCTGTAATGACATTTTTCACCAATTGCCATACTAATGTCATTGCAGTCTGTGGACATTTTGTTCTTACATTTGTTTACAATATCCAACACTTCTTCTTCACCCACTGCATTTAAAAACATAGAATTGAGATTTATCTCCAACAATCCCTCCAAGAAGCATTTAAGTCTCACCTTAAAACTCATTTGTATACTCTAGCCTTTAAATAGACTCCCTTTTTAGACCAGTTGATCTGCCGTTTCTTTTCTTTTTCTTCCGGTCCGATCCGGTGGCCATGTACTGCTTGCCTGTGTATCGGCTGGGGACATCTCTGCGCTGCTGATCCGCCTCCGCTTGGGATGGTTTCCTGCTGGCTCCGCTGTGAACGGGACTCTCGCTGCTGTGTTGGATCCGCTTTGGACTGGACTCTTGCGACTGTGTTGGATCCTCTTTGGACTGGACTCTCGCGACTGTGTTGGATCCATTGTGGATTGAACTTTCACAGTATCATGTTAGACCCGCTCGACAGCCATTGCTTTCCTCCTCTCCAAGGTTCTCATAGTCATCATTGTCACCGATGTCCCACTGGGTGTGAGTTTTCCTTGCCCTTATGTGGGCCTACCGAGGATGTCGTGGTGGTTTGTGCAGCCCTTTGAGACACTAGTGATGTAGGGCTATATAAGTAAACATTGATTGATTGATATTTTTACCAGTTGTCCGTGGATCTGGGATTTTTGCTGCAAGTTCGGGTCCAATACTCACAAAGAATTTATTGAAGGCATTAGCTACATCTTCAATATTATCATTTTCTTTACCATCATTCATGAAATACGTTGGATAGTTATTTGAAGAGGTACTGTTTCTTATAATACTGTTTAATAAATTCCATATTCCTTTGATATTATTTTTATTATCATCTAGTAATTTCTTATAATAATCCCTCTTATTTGACTTCATAATATTAGTTAACTTGTTTTTATATTTTTTATATTTATTTCCTGCTTCTTTTGTTTTCAATCTTATAAATTCCCTGTAAAGAGTGTTTTTCTTTTTACAAGCATTTTGCAATCCCTTTGTGATCCAAGGACAATTCGTATACTTTCCTTTGCTGATGCATTCTTTTATTGGGCAATTTTTTATCATATAATGACCTAAATATTCTCAAAAATATATTGTAAGCACTATTAACATCACCATTTTCATAAATGACATCCCAATTCTGCTCCAGTAAATCATGTTTGAATGAACTAATGGATTCCTCTGATCTCCTTCTTCTGTATTGGGTTGGCTTTTCTAATTTTTTTGTCCTGTAGTTACCATCAAATATCAGAAAAACTGGGAGGTGGTCAGTGATATCTTTGATCAATAGCCCACTTACGGTCTTATTTTCAATATCGTTGGTAAATATGTTGTGGATTAGAGTGGCAGAGTGGGATGAAATTCGACTAGGTCTGGTGATTTTGGGATATAAACTTATACTGTACATTGTGTCAATGAAATTAACTATATCGTTATTTTTACTGGGATTTAAAAGGTCGATATTAAAGTCTCCACAAATGAAGACAGCTTTATTAACATTACTCTTCTTTGAAAACAGGCATTCCATCCAATCTGTAAAATGTGCAATGCTTGCACCTGGTGATCTGTATATACAACTAATAATGACATTTCTACTTTTTTCCATACAAATTTCAACCGTTAGACATTCAAGTAGGTTATCAACCACAGTTGTCATATCATCCAGACGTTTGAATCTCAAGGTGCTATCCACATAGATTGCCACCCCTCCATCCCCCTTGTTTTGTCTATTTATATTAATAATGTCATAACCATCCAGTTCAAAATCTGACACGTTTTCACTGTTAATCCAAGTTTCAGATACTGCAATTATGTTACATGGTTGTGAAAATGTGTGTAAATAGTCATTGAAGTCCTTGAAATTCCTATTTAAGCTTCTACTATTAAAATGGATAATTGATCATTTGCCTTTAGTAATAATATTCTGGTTGTACTGTTCATTGGTATAGTAGCAGCAGTTCTCATTGACATTGAGGAGGAAATTATTGTCCGGGTCTACATCCTGTTCCATGTCTTGTAGGTGGTGCTCAGTGTATTGGGATGCTTTCAACTGTACATTGTCATATTCATTTATCAACTGTACATTGTCATATTCATTTATCAACTGTACATTGTCATATTCATTTATCAACTGAATGATGTGGCTCGTGTCATGGCTTGCATCTTGCGTATTGTCAATGTGTGTCATGATTGTGTTTAGTTGCTTTTACCTTACAGTCCAGTTCAAACGTCATATTCGTTCAGATCTTCCATGTTTCTAATCACCAGCACTTCGGCGTTCTCCGGAGTACCGTTGAGTTTGATGAATACTTTACAGTTCGCTGTCCAAGTTTGTAGAATTTTCTTCTCTCTTCTCATTTGGCGTGCTTTTCGAGCTATATCAGCATTTCGTTTGGTCAAATGGTCGTTCATGTAAACGTTTGTTCCTTTTAGCTTCCTTCCCTGTTTTAGCAAGGCGATCTTGTGCTTCCTGTTTACAAACCTCAGGATAACGCTCGGCTTGTCGTTTGTCCCTCTCCTGGGCAAAAGGTGACATGCTTCGATGCTGTTACAGTCCAGTTGTATATCCTTGGACTGCATGAAGACCGCTACCTGTCGCTCAATTGAAATGACATCCAACTCCGCCGGCTCCCCTCCATTTGCTGGGGTTACAGCTCGTGCGTAAGACCGGGGTTTGATGCTAAGTCCGGTGATGATCACGTCATTGATCCGTGTATACTGCTCAAAATCAGCAACTCTGTTCTCCAGAATTGCAATTTTCTTGTCTTTCTCCGAATTGTCAGCTCTTATCTGATCCAGCTGCACAACAAGGGCCATGATTGTTTTCTGCTGCTCCTTGATTGTAGCAACTTCCTCGATCAGAGTATCGATCGCTTTTTTAAGTTCACTATAATCAGCCTTGGGCGCCGTCTCGTCTTTTCCTTAAACCAGCAAAGTTCATGACATGGAAGAAGATGTCCATGGCTACAACGCCAGCAGCAGCAGCAGCAGCCTGCCAGCAGCAGGTAGTGGTGACATCTTCAAATGATGCAATGAATATTAAATACATGTTTAGTGTATAAATATTAAATACATGTTTAGTGTATTAATATTAAATACATGTTTAGTTTATTAAAATTAAATACATGTTTTTGTATTAATATTAAATACATGTTTAGTGTATAAATATTAAATACATATTTAGTGTATTAATATTAAATATGTGTTTAGTTTATTAAAATTAAATACATGTTTTTGTATTAATATTAAATACATGTTTAGTGTATAAATATTAAATACAGGTTTAGTGTATTAATATTAAATACATGTTTAGTGTATAAATATTAAATACATGTTTAGTGTATTAATATTAAATATATGTTTAGTTTATTAAAATTAAATACATATTTTTGTATGAATATTAAATACATATTAAGTGTAAGAATAATAACTACATGTTTATTGTATGAATATTAAACACATGTTTAGTGTATAAATATAAAATACATGTTTCGTGTATGAATATTAAATACATGTTTAGTGTATAAATATTAAATACATGTTTAGTTTATTAAAATTAAATACATGTTTTTGTATTAATATTAAATACATGTTTAGTGTATAAATATTAAATACATATTTAGTGTATTAATATTAAATATGTGTTTAGTTTATTAAAATTAAATACATGTTTTTGTATTAATATTAAAAACATGTTTAGTGTATAAATAATAACTACACGTTTAGTGTATTAATATTAAATACATGTTTAGTGTATAAATATTAAATACATGTTTGTGTATTAATATTAAATATGTGTTTAGTTTATTAAAATTAAATACATGTTTTTGTATTAATATTAAATACATGTTTAGTGTATAAATATTAAATACAGGTTTAGTGTATTAATATTAAATACATGTTTAGTGTATAAATATTAAATACATGTTTAGTGTATAAATATTAAATACATGTTTAGTGTATTAATATTAAATACATGTTTAGTTTATTAAAATTAAATACATGTTTTTGTATTAATATTAAATACATGTTTAGTGTATAAATATTAAATACATATTTAGTGTATTAATATTAAATATGTGTTTAGTTTATTAAAATTAAATACATGTTTTTGTATTAATATTAAATACATGTTTAGTGTATAAATATTAAATACAGGTTTAGTGTATTAATATTAAATACATGTTTAGTGTATAAATATTAAATACATGTTTAGTGTATTAATATTAAATATATGTTTAGTTTATTAAAATTAAATACATATTTTTGTATGAATATTAAATACATATTAAGTGTAAGAATAATAACTACATGTTTATTGTATGAATATTAAACACATGTTTAGTGTATAAATATAAAATACATGTTTCGTGTATGAATATTAAATACATGTTTAGTGTATAAATATTAAATACATGTTTAGTTTATTAAAATTAAATACATGTTTTTGTATTAATATTAAATACATGTTTAGTGTATAAATATTAAATACATATTTAGTGTATTAATATTAAATATGTGTTTAGTTTATTAAAATTAAATACATGTTTTTGTATTAATATTAAAAACATGTTTAGTGTATAAATAATAACTACACGTTTAGTGTATTAATATTAAATACATGTTTAGTGTATAAATATTAAATACATGTTTGTGTATTAATATTAAATATGTGTTTAGTTTATTAAAATTAAATACATGTTTTTGTATTAATATTAAATACATGTTTAGTGTATAAATATTAAATACATGTTTAGTGTATTAATATTAAATATATGTTTAGTTTATTAAAATTAAATACATATTTTTGTATGAATATTAAATACATATTAAGTGTAAGAATAATAACTACATGTTTATTGTATGAATATTAAACACATGTTTAGTGTATAAATATTAAATACATGTTTAGTTTATTAAAATTAAATACATGTTTTTGTATTAATATTAAATACATGTTTAGTGTATAAATATTAAATACATATTTAGTGTATTAATATTAAATATGTGTTTAGTTTATTAAAATTAAATACATGTTTTTGTATTAATATTAAAAACATGTTTAGTGTATAAATAATAACTACACGTTTAGTGTATTAATATTAAATACATGTTTAGTGTATAAATATTAAATACATGTTTGTGTATTAATATTAAATACATGTTTAATGTATAAATATTAAATACATGTTTAATATATTAATATTAAATACACTTTTAGTGTATAAATATTAAATACACGTTTAGTGTAAAAATATTAAATACATGTTTAGCGTATTAATATTAAATATATGTTTAGTTTATTACAATTAAATACATGTTCTTGTATTAATATTAAATACATATTAAGTGTAAGAATAATAACTACATGTTTATTGAATGAATATTAAATACATGTTTAGTGTATAAATATTTAAAACATGTTTAGTGTATTAATATTAAATATATGTTTAGTTTATTAAAATTAAATACATGTTTTTGTATTAATATTAAATACATGTTTAGTGTATTAATATTAAATACATGTTTAGTGTATTAATATTAAATACATGTTTAGTGTATAAATATTAAATACATCTTTAGTGTATTTATATTAAATACATGTTTAGTGTATAAATATAAGTGTATGAGAAACCAAACTTATGTAAAAAAAAAAAAAGAAACAAAGAAAAAGGAAAAAGAGAGAGAGAGAGACGGAGAGGACCGGGCATATTAAGAGGGAACGTGCGCCCTCCTGTGGACTTCTGCCGCAACTGCACACATAAAGAAATTCATTATTTCCAAGTGTGCCTTATTTAGAGGATAATAAATACATGTTTACTGTATGAATATAAAATATATGATTAGTATATAATTACATATACGTTTAGTATATGATTATTAAATACATGTTTACTGTATGAATATTAAATATATGATTAGTATATAATTACATATACGTTTAGTATATGATTATTAAATACATGTTCAGTGTATTAATATTAAATACATGTTTAGTGTATGAATATTAAATACATGTTTAGTGTATTAATATTAAATACATGTTTAGTGTATAAATGTTAAATACATGTTTAGTTTATTAAAATTAAATACATGTTTTTGTATTAATATTAAATACATGTTTAGTGTGAAAATATTAAAGACATGTTTAGTGTATTAATAATAACTACATGTTTAGTGTATAAATGTTAAATACATGTTTAGTGTATAAATATTAAATACATGTTTTTGTATTAATATTAAATACATGTTTAGTGTGAAAATATTAAAGACATGTTTAGTGTATGAATATTAAATACATGTTTAGTGTATAAATATTAAATACATGTTTAGTGTATTAATAATAACTACATGTTTAGTGTATAAATGTTAAATACATGTTTAGTGTATTAATATTAAATACATGTTTAGTGTATTAATAATAACTACATGTTTAGTGTATAAATGTTAAATACATGTTTAGTTTATTAAAATTAAATACATGTTTTTGTATTAATATTAAATACATGTTTAGTGTATAAATATTAAATACATGTTTAGTGTATTAATAATAACTACATGTTTAGTGTATAAATGTTAAATACATGTTTAGTTTATTAAAATTAAATACATGTTTTTGTATTAATATTAAATACATGTTTAGTGTGAAAATATTAAATACATGTTTAGTGTATGAATATTAAATATATGATTAGTATATAATTACATTTACGTTTAGTATATGATTATTAAATACATGTTCAGTGTAGAAATTTTAAATACATGTTTAGTACATGAATATTAAATACATGTTTAGTGTAGAAATATTAAATACATGTTTAGTGTATAAATATTAAATACATGTTTAGTGTATAAATATTAAATTCATGTTTAGTGTATTAATATTAAATACATGTTTTGTGTATTAATATTAAATATATGTTTAGTTTAATAAAATTAAATACATGTTTTTTGTATTAATATTAAATACATGTTTGGTGTATAAATATTAAATACATGTTCAATGTATTAATATTAAATACATGTTTAGTGTATGAATATTAAATACACGTTTAGTGTAAAAATACTAAATACATGTTTAGTGTATTAATATTAAATACATGTTTAGTGTATAAATATTAAATACATGTTTAGTTTATAATTATTAAATACATGTTTAGTGTATTAATACGCTAACTTTTTGCAACTCAACGCCAAAAAAACGGAAATGCTGATTATCGGTCCTGCTAGACACCGACCTCTATTTAATAATACAACTCTAACATTTGACAATCAAACAATTAAACAAGGCGACACGGTAAAGAATCTGGGTATTATCTTCGACCCAACTCTCTCCTTTGAGGCACACATTAAAAGCGTTACTAAAACGGCCTTCTTTCATCTCCGTAACATCGCTAAAATTCGCTCCATTCTGTCCACTAAAGACGCTGAGATCATTATCCATGCGTTTGTTACGTCTCGCCTCGACTACTGTAACGTATTATTTTCGGGTCTCCCCATGTCTAGCATTAAAAGATTACAGTTGGTACAAAATGCGGCTGCTAGACTTTTGACAAGAACAAGAAAGTTTGATCACATTACGCCTGTACTGTATATACCTTTATATACATATATACATACATATATACTGTATATACCTTTATATACATATATACATACATATATACCTATACTGTATATACCTTTATATACATATATACATACATATATACCTATACTGTATATACCTTTATATACATATATACATACATATATACCTATACTGTATATACCTTTATATACATATATACATACATATATACCTATACTGTATATACCTTTATATACATATATGCATACATATATACCTATACTGTATATATCTTTATATACATATATACATACATATATACCTATACTGTATATACCTTTATATACATATATACATACATATATACCTATACTGTATATACCTTTATATACATATATACATACATATATACCTATACTGTATATACCTTTATATACATATATACATACATATATACCTATACTGGCTCACCTGCACTGGCTTCCTGTGCACTTAAGATGTGACTTTAAGGTTTTACTACTTACGTATAAAATACTACACGGTCTAGCTCCATCCTATCTTGCCGATTGTATTGTACCATATGTCCCGGCAAGAAATCTGCCTTCAAAGAACTCCGGCTTATTAGTGATTCCTAGAGCCCAAAAAAAGTCTGCGAGCTATAGAGCGTTTTCTGTTCGGGCTCCAGTACTCTGGAATGCCCTCCCGGTAACAGTTCGAGATGCTACCTCAGTAGAAGCATTTAAGTCTCACCTTAAAACTCATTTGTATACTCTAGCCTTTAAATAGACTCCCTTTTTAGACCAGTTGATCTGCCGTTTCTTTTCTTTTTCTTCTATGTCCCACTCTCCCTTGTGGAGGGGGTCCGGTCCGATCCGGTGGCCATGTACTGCTTGCCTGTGTATCGGCTGGGGACATCTCTGCGCTGCTGATCCGCCTCCGCTTGGGATGGTTTCCTGCTGGCTCCGCTGTGAACGGGACTCTCGCTGCTGTGTCTTGGATCCGCTTTGGACTGGACTCTCGCGACTGGGTTGGATCCATTATGGATTGATCTTTCACAGTATCATGTTCTCATATGTTCTCATAGTCATCAGTATCATCAGTATCACGTTCTCATAGTCATCATTGTCACAGACGTCCCACTGGGTGTGAGTTTTCCTTGCCCTTATGTGGGCCTACCGAGGATGTCGTGGTGGTTTGTGCAGCCCTTTGAGACACTAGTGATTTAGGGCTATATAAGTAAACATTGATTGATTGATTGATTGATTAGTGTATTAATATTAAATACATGTTTAGTGTATTAATATTAAATACATGTTTAGTTTATAATTATTAAATACAAGTTTAGTGTATTAATATTAAATACATGTTTAGTGTATTAATATTAAATATATCTTTAGTTTATTAAAATGAAATACATGTTTTTTGTATTAATATTAAATACATGTTTAGTTTGTAAATATTAAATACATGTTTGGTGTATAAATATTAAATACATGTTTAATATTTGAATATTAAATACATGTTTAGTGTATAAGTATTAAATACATGTTTAATGTATGGATATTAAATACATGTCTAGTTTATGAATATTAAATACATGTTTTGTGTATAAATATTAAATACATGTTAAGTGTATGAATATTAAATACATATTTAGTGTATACATATTAAATACATGTTTAGTGTATTAATATTAAATACATGTTTAGTGTATAAATGTTAAATACATGTTTAGTGTATGAATATTAAATACATGTTCAGTGTATAAATATTAAATACATGTTTAGTGTAATAATATTAAATATATGTTTAGTTTATTAAAATTAAATACATGTTTTTGTATTAATATTAAATACATGTTTAGTGTATTAATATTAAATACATGTTTAGTGTATAAATGTTAAATACATGTTTAGTGTATGAATAATAACTACATGTTTAGTGTATTAATATTAAATATATGTTTAGTTTATTAAAATTAAATACATGTTTTTGTATTAATATTAAATACATGTTTAGTGTATTAATATTAAATACATGTTTAGTGTATAAATGTTAAATACATGTTTAGTGTATGAATAATAACTACATGTTTAGTGTATTAATATTAAATATATGTTTAGTTTATTAAAATTAAATACATGTTTTTGTATTAATATTAAATACATGTTTAGTGTATTAATATTAAATACATGTTTATCCATCCATCCATCCATCCATCATCTTCCGCTTATCCGAGATCGGGTCGCGGGGGCAGCAGCCTAAGCAGGGAAACCCAGACTTTCCTCTCCCCAGCCACTTCGTCTAGCTCTTCCCGGGGGATCCCGAGGCGTTCCCAGGCCAGCCGGGAGACATAGTCTTCCCAACGTGTCCTGGGTCTTCCCCGTGGCCTCCTACCGGTTGGACGTGCCCTAAACACCTCCCTAGGGAGGCGTTCGGGTGGCATCCTGACCAGATGCCCGAACCACCTCATCTGGCTCCTCTCCATGTGGAGGAGCAGCGGCTTTACTTTGAGTTCCTCCCGGATGGCAGAGCTTCTCACCCTATCTCTAAGGGAGAGCCCTGGAAACTCATTTGGGCCGCTTGTACCCGTGATCTTATCCTTTCGGTCATGACCCAAAGCTCATGACCATAGGTGAGGATGGGAACGTAGATCGACCGGTAAATTGAGAGCTTTGCCTTCCGGCTCAGCTCCTTCTTCACCACAACGGATCGGTACAACGTCCGCATTACTGAAGAAGGAGTCTTGTTCAAATACATGTTTAGTGTATAAATATTAAATACATGTTTAGTTTATAATTATTAAATACATGTTTAGTGTATAAATATTAAATAAATGTTTAGTGTATAAATATTAAATACATGTTTAGTGTATTAATATTAAATATATGTTTAGTGTATTAATATTAAATACATGTTTAGTGTATTAATATTAAATACAAGCTTAGTGTATTAATATTAAATACATGTTTAGTGTATAAATAATAACTACATGTTTAGTGTATTAATATTAAATATATCTTTAGTTTATTAAAATTAAATACATGTTTTTTGTATGAATATTAAATACATGTTTAGTGTATAAATATTAAATACACGTTTAGTGAATGAATATTAAATACATGTTTAGTGTATAAATATTAAATACATGTTTAATATTTGAATATTAAATACATGTTTAGTGTATAAATATTAAATACATGTTAAGTGTATGAATATTAAATACATGTTTAGTTTATTAAAATTAAATACATGTTTTTGTATTAATATTAAATACATGTTTAGTGTATTAATATTAAATACATGTTTAGTGTATGAATATTAAATATATGTTTAGTTTATTAAAATTAAATACATGTTTTTGTATTAATATTAAATACATGTTTAGTGTATAAATATTAAATACATGTTTAGTGTATTAATATTAAATACATGTTTAGTGTATAAATATTAAATACATGTTTAGTGTATGAATATTAAATATATGTTTAGTTTATTAAAATTAAATACATGTTTTTGTATAAATATTAAATACATGTTTAGTGTATTAATATTAAATACATGTTTAGTGTATAAATATTAAATACATGTTTAGTGTATGAATATTAAATACATGTTTAGTGTATTAATATTAAATACATATTAAGTGTAAGAATAATAACTACATGTTTATTGTATGAATATTAAATACATGTTTAGTGTATAAATATTTAATACACGTTTAGTGTATTAATATTAAATATATGTTTAGTTTATTAAAATTAAATACCTGTTTTTGTATTAATATTAAATACATATTAAGTGTAAGAATAATAACTACATGTTTATTGTATGAATAATAACTACATGTTTAGTGTATAAATATTAAATACATGTTTAGTGTATTAATATTAAATACATGTTTAGTGTATAAATATTAAATACATGTTTAATGTATAAATATTAAATACATGTTTATTGTATTAATATTAAATACATGTTTAGTGTATTAATATTAAATACATGTTTAGTGTATAAATATTAAATACATGTTTAGTCTATAAATATCAAATACATGTTTAGTGTATTAATATTAAATACATGTTTAGTGTATAAATATTAAATACATGTTTAGTGTTTTAATATTAAATACATGTTTAGTCTATAAATATCAAATACATGTTTAGTGTATTAATATTAAATACATGATTAGTGTATGAATATTAAATACATGTTTAGTGTATTAATATTAAATACATGTTTAGTGTATAAATAATAACTACATATTTAGTGTATTAATATTAAATATATGTTTAGTTTATTAAAATAAATACATATTTTTGTATTAATATTAAATACATGTTTAGTGTATAAATATTAAATAAATGTTTAGTGTATAAATATTAAATACATGTTTAGTGTATTAATATTAAATACATGTTTAGTTTATAATTATTAAATACAAGCTTAGTGTATTAATATTAAATACATGTTTAGTGTATAAATATTAAATACATGTTTAGTGTTTTAATATTAAATACATGTTTATTGTATAAATATTAAATACATGTTTAGTGTATGAATATTAAATACATGATTAGTGTATGAATATTAAATACATGTTTAGTGTATTAATATTAAATACATGTTTAGTGTATAAATAATAACTACATATTTAGTGTATTAATATTAAATATATGTTTAGTTTATTAAAATAAATACATATTTTTGTATTAATATTAAATACATGTTTAGTGTATAAATATTAAATAAATGTTTAGTGTATAAATATTAAATATATCTTTAGTTTATTAAAATTAAATACATGTTTAGTGTATAAATATTAAATACATGTTTAGTGTATGAATATTAAATACATGTTTAGTGTATAAATATTAAATACATGTTTAGTGTATTAATATTAAATATATCTTTAGTTTATTAAAATTAAATACATGTTTAGTGTATAAATATTAAATACATGTTTAATATTTGAATATTAAATACATGTTTAGTGTATAAATATTAAATACATGTTTCGTGTATGAATATTAAATACATGTTTAGTGTATAAATATTAAATACATGTTAAGTGTATGAATGTTAAATACATGTTTAGTGTATGAATATTAAATATATGTTTAGTTTATTAAAATTAAATACATGTTTTTGTATTAATATTAAATACATGTTTAGTGTATTAATATTAAATACATGTTTAGTGTATTAATATTAAATACATGTTTAGTGTATGAATATTAAATATATGTTTAGTTTATTAAAATTAAATACGTGTTTTTGTATTAATATTAAATACATGTTTAGTGTATAAATATTAAATACATGTTTAGTGTATGAATATTAAATACATGTTTAGTGTATTAATATTAAAAACATGTTTAGTGTATTAATATTAAATACATGTTTAGTGTATAAATATTAAATACATGTTTAGTGTATGAATATTAAATACATGTTTAGTGTATTAATATTAAAAACATGTTTAGTGTATTAATATTAAATACATGTTTAGTGTATGAATGTTAAATATATGTTTAGTTTATTAAAATTAAATACCTGTTTTTGTATTAATATTAAATACATATTAAGTGTAAGAATAATAACTATATGTTTATTGTATGAATATTAAATACATGTTTAGTGTATAAATATTTAATACACGTTTAGTGTATTAATATTAAATATATGTTTAGTTTATTAAAATTAAATACCTGTTTTTGTATTAATATTAAATACATATTAAGTGTAAGAATAATAACTACATGTTTAGTGTATTAATATTAAATACATGTTTAGTGTATTAATATTAAATACATGTTTAGTGTATAAATATTAAATACATGTTTAATGTATAAATATTAAATACATGTTTATTGTATTACTATTAAATACATGTTTAGTGTATTAATATTAAATACATGTTTAGTGTATAAATATTAAATACATGTTTAGTCTATAAATATCAAATACATGTTTAGTGTATTAATATTAAATACATGTTTAGTGTATGAATATTAAATACATGATTAGTGTATGAATATTAAATACATGTTTAGTGTATTAATATTAAATACATGTTTAGTGTATAAATATTAAATACATGTTTAGTGTTTTAATATTAAATACATGTTTAGTGTATGAATATTAAATACATATTTAGTGTATAAATATTAAATACATGTTTATTGTATGAATATTAAATACATGATTAGTGTATGAATATTAAATACATGTTTAGTGTATTAATATTAAATACATGTTTAGTGTATAAATAATAACTACATATTTAGTGTATTAATATTAAATATATGTTTAGTTTATTAAAATAAATACATATTTTTGTATTAATATTAAATACATGTTTAGTGTATAAATATTAAATACATGTTAAGTGTATGAATATTAAATACATATTTAGTGTACAAATATTAAATACATGTTTAGTGTATGAATATTAAATACATGTTTAGTGTATAAATATTAAATATATGTTTAGTTTATTAAAATTAAATACGTGTTTTTGTATTAATATTAAATACAAGTTTAGTATATAAATATTTAATACATGTTTACTGTATGAATATTACATACATGTTTAGTGTATAAATATTAAATACATGTTTAGTGTATTAATATTAAATATATGTTTAGTTTATTAAAATTAAATACATGTTTTTGTATTAATATTAACTACATATTAAGTGTAAGAATAATAACTACATGTTTATTGTATGAATATTAAATACATATTTAGTGTATAAATATTAAATGCATGTTTAGTGTATGAATGTTAAATACATGTTTAGTGTATTAATATTAAATACATGTTTTGTGGATTAATAATGAATACATATTTAGTGTATTAATATTAAATACATGTTTAGTGTATGAATATTAAATACATGTTTAGTGTATTAATATTAAATATATCTTTCGTTTATTAAAATTAAATAAATGTTTTTGTATTAATATTAAATACATGTTTAGTGTATTAATATTAAATACATGTTTAGTGTATTATTATTAAATACATGTTTAGTGTATGAATATTAAATACATGATTAGTGTATGAATATTAAATACATGTTTAGTGTATTAATATTAAATACATGTTTAGTGTATAAATATTAAATACATGTTTAGTGTTTTAATATTAAATACATGTTTAGTGTATTAATATTAAATACATGTTTAGTGTATTAATATTAAATACATGATTAGTGTATGAATATTAAATACATGTTTAGTGTATTAATATTAAATACATGTTTAGTGTATAAATAATAACTACATATTTAGTGTATTAATATTAAATATATGTTTAGTTTATTAAAATAAATACATATTTTTGTATTAATATTAAATACATGTTTAGTGTATAAATATTAAATACATGTTAAGTGTATGAATATTAAATACATATTTAGTGTACAAATATTAAATACATGTTTAGTGTATGAATATTAAATACATGTTTAGTGTATAAATATAAAATATATGTTTAGTTTATTAAAATTAAATACGTGTTTTTGTATTAATATTAAATACAAGTTTAGTATATAAATATTTAATACATGTTTACTGTATGAATATTACATACATGTTTAGTGTATAAATATTAAATACATGTTTAGTGTATTAATATTAAATACATGTTTAGTATATAAATATTTAATACATGTTTACTGTATGAATATTAAATATATGTTTAGTTTATTAAAATTAAATACATGTTTTTGTATTAATATTAACTACATATTAAGTGTAAGAATAATAACTACATGTTTATTGTATGAATATTAAATACATATTTAGTGTATAAATATTAAATGCATGTTTAGTGTATGAATGTTAAATACATGTTTAGTGTATTAATATTAAATACATGTTTTGTGGATTAATATTAAATACACGTTTAGTGTATAAAAATTAAATACATCTTTAGTGTATGAATATTAAATACATGTTTAGTGTATGAATATTAAATACATGTTTAGTGTATGAATATTAAATACATGTTTAGTGTATTAATATTAAATATATCTTTCGTTTATTAAAATTAAATAAATGTTTTTGTATTAATATTAAATACATGTTTAGTGTATAAATATTAAATACATGTTTTGTGTATTAATATTAAATACACGTTTAGTGTATAAATATTAAATACATCTTTAGTGTATGAATATTAAATACATGTTTAGTGTATAAATATTAAATACATGTTTAGTGTATGAATATTAAATACATGTTTAGTGTATTAATATTAAATACATGTTTTGTGGATTAATAATGAATACATATTTAGTGTATTAATATTAAATACATGTTTAGTGTATGAATATTAAATACATGTTTAGTGTATTAATATTAAATATATCTTTCGTTTATTAAAATTAAATAAATGTTTTTGTATTAATATTAAATACATGTTTAGTGTATAAATATTAAATACATGTTTTGTGTATTAATATTAAATACACGTTTAGTGTATGAATATTAAATATATCTTTCGTTTATTAAAATTAAATAAATGTTTTTGTATTAATATTAAATACATGTTTAGTGTATAAATATTAAATACACGTTTAGTGAATGAATATTAAATACATGTTTAGTGTATAAATATTAAATACATGTTTAATATTTGAATATTAAATACATGTTTAGTGTATAAATATTAAATACATGTTTCGTGTATGAATATTAAATACATGTTTAGTGTATAAATATTAAATACATGTTAAGTGTATGAATGTTAAATACATGTTTAGTGTATGAATATTAAATATATGTTTAGTTTATTAAAATTAAATACATGTTTTTGTATTAATATTAAATACATGTTTAGTGTATTAATATTAAATACATGTTTAGTGTATTAATATTAAATACATGTTTAGTGTATGAATATTAAATATATGTTTAGTTTATTAAAATTAAATACATGTTTTTGTATTAATATTAAATACATGTTTAGTGTATTAATATTAAATACATGTTTAGTGTATTAATATTAAAAACATGTTTAGTGTATTAATATTAAATACATGTTTAGTGTATGAATGTTAAATATATGTTTAGTTTATTAAAATTAAATACCTGTTTTTGTATTAATATTAAATACATATTAAGTGTAAGAATAATAACTACATGTTTATTGTATGAATATTAAATACATGTTTAGTGTATAAATATTTAATACACGTTTAGTGTATTAATATTAAATATATGTTTAGTTTATTAAAATTAAATACCTGTTTTTGTATTAATATTAAATACATATTAAGTGTAAGAATAATAACTACATGTTTATTGTATGAATAATAACTACATGTTTAGTGTATAAATATTAAATACATGTTTAGTGTATTAATATTAAATACATGTTTAGTGTATAAATATTAAATACATGTTTAATGTATAAATATTAAATACATGTTTATTGTATTAATATTAAATACATGTTTAGTGTATTAATATTAAATACATGTTTAGTGTATAAATATTAAATACATGTTTAGTCTATAAATATCAAATACATGTTTAGTGTATTAATATTAAATACATGTTTAGTGTATAAATATTAAATACATGTTTAGTGTTTTAATATTAAATACATGTTTAGTGTATGAATATTAAATACATGATTAGTGTATGAATATTAAATACATGTTTAGTGTATTAATATTAAATACATGTTTAGTGTATAAATAATAACTACATATTTAGTGTATTAATATTAAATATATGTTTAGTTTATTAAAATAAATACATATTTTTGTATTAATATTAAATACATGTTTAGTGTATAAATATTAAATACATGTTAAGTGTATGAATATTAAATACATATTTAGTGTACAAATATTAAATACATGTTTAGTGTATGAATATTAAATACATGTTTAGTGTATGAATATTAAATATATGTTTAGTTTATTAAAATTAAATACGTGTTTTTGTATTAATATTAAATACAAGTTTAGTATATAAATATTTAATACATGTTTACTGTATGAATATTACATACATGTTTAGTGTATAAATATTAAATACATGTTTAGTGTATTAATATTAAATATATGTTTAGTTTATTAAAATTAAATACATGTTTTTGTATTAATATTAACTACATATTAAGTGTAAGAATAATAACTACATGTTTATTGTATGAATATTAAATACATATTTAGTGTATAAATATTAAATGCATGTTTAGTGTATGAATGTTAAATACATGTTTAGTGTATTAATATTAAATATATCTTTCGTTTATTAAAATTAAATAAATGTTTTTGTATTAATATTAAATACATGTTTAGTGTATTAATATTAAATACATGTTTAGTGTATTAATATTAAATACACGTTTAGTGTATAAATATTAAATACATCTTTAGTGTATGAATATTAAATACATGTTTAGTGTATGAATATTAAATACATGTTTAGTGTATAAATATTAAATACATGTTTAATATTTGAATATTAAATACATGTTTAGTGTATAAATATTAAATACATGTTTCGTGTATTAATATTAAATACATGTTTAGTGTATAAATATTAAATACATGTTTAATGTATAAATATTAAATACATGTTTATTGTATTAATATTAAATACATGTTTAGTGTATTATTATTAAATACATGTTTAGTGTATAAATATTAAATACATGTTTAGTGTATGAATATTAAATACATGATTAGTGTATGAATATTAAATACATGTTTAGTGTATTAATATTAAATACATGATTAGTGTATGAATATTAAATACATGTTTAGTGTATTAATATTAAATACATGTTTAGTGTATAAATAATAACTACATATTTAGTGTATTAATATTAAATATATGTTTAGTTTATTAAAATAAATACATATTTTTGTATTAATATTAAATACATGTTTAGTGTATAAATATTAAATACATGTTAAGTGTATGAATATTAAATACATATTTAGTGTACAAATATTAAATACATGTTTAGTGTATGAATATTAAATACATGTTTAGTGTATAAATATTAAATATATGTTTAGTTTATTAAAATTAAATACGTGTTTTTGTATTAATATTAAATACATGTTTACTGTATGAATATTAAATATATGTTTAGTTTATTAAAATTAAATACATGTTTTTGTATTAATATTAACTACATATTAAGTGTAAGAATAATAACTACATGTTTATTGTATGAATATTAAATACATGTTTAGTGTATAAATATTAAATACATGTTTTGTGTATTAATATTAAATACACGTTTAGTGTATGAATATTAAATACATCTTTAGTGTATGAATATTAAATACATGTTTAGTGTATGAATATTAAATACATGTTTAGTGTATAAATATTAAATACATGTTTAATATTTGAATATTAAATACATGTTTAGTGTATAAATATTAAATACATGTTTCGTGTATTAATATTAAATACATGTTTAGTGTATAAATATTAAATACATGTTTAATGTATAAATATTAAATACATGTTTATTGTATTAATATTAAATACATGTTTAGTGTATTATTATTAAATACATGTTTAGTGTATAAATATTAAATACATGTTTAGTGTATGAATATTAAATACATGATTAGTGTATGAATATTAAATACATGTTTAGTGTATTAATATTAAATACATGATTAGTGTATGAATATTAAATACATGTTTAGTGTATTAATATTAAATACATGTTTAGTGTATAAATAATAACTACATATTTAGTGTATTAATATTAAATATATGTTTAGTTTATTAAAATAAATACATATTTTTGTATTAATATTAAATACATGTTTAGTGTATAAATATTAAATATATGTTTAGTTTATTAAAATTAAATACGTGTTTTTGTATTAATATTAAATACAAGTTTAGTATATAAATATTTAATACATGTTTACTGTATGAATATTACATACATGTTTAGTGTATAAATATTAAATACATGTTTAGTGTATTAATATTAAATACATGTTTAGTATATAAATATTTAATACATGTTTACTGTATGAATATTAAATATATGTTTAGTTTATTAAAATTAAATACATGTTTTTGTATTAATATTAACTACATATTAAGTGTAAGAATAATAACTACATGTTTATTGTATGAATATTAAATACATATTTAGTGTATAAATATTAAATGCATGTTTAGTGTATGAATGTTAAATACATGTTTAGTGTATTAATATTAAATACATGTTTTGTGGATTAATATTAAATACACGTTTAGTGTATGAATATTAAATACATCTTTAGTGTATGAATATTAAATACATCTTTAGTGTATGAATATTAAATACATGTTTCGTGTATGAATATTAAATACATGTTTAGTGTATAAATATTAAATACATGTTTAGTTTATTAAAATTAAATACATGTTTTTGTATTAATATTAAATACATGTTTAGTGTATAAATATTAAATACATATTTAGTGTATTAATATTAAATATGTGTTTAGTTTATTAAAATTAAATACATGTTTTTGTATTAATATTAAAAACATGTTTAGTGTATAAATAATAACTACACGTTTAGTGTATTAATATTAAATACATGTTTAGTGTATTAATATTAAATACATGTTTAGTGTATGAATATTAAATACATGTTTAGTGTATTAATATTAAATACATGTTTAGTGTATAAATGTTAAATACATGTTTAGTGTATAAATATTAAATACAGGTTTAGTGTATTAATATTAAATACATGTTTAGTGTATAAATATTAAATACATGTTTAGTGTATTAATATTAAATATATGTTTAGTTTATTAAAATTAAATACATATTTTTGTATGAATATTAAATACATATTAAGTGTAAGAATAATAACTACATGTTTATTGTATGAATATTAAACACATGTTTAGTGTATAAATATTAAATACATGTTTAGTTTATTAAAATTAAATACATGTTTTTGTATTAATATTAAATACATGTTTAGTGTATAAATATTAAATACATATTTAGTGTATTAATATTAAATATGTGTTTAGTTTATTAAAATTAAATACATGTTTTTGTATTAATATTAAAAACATGTTTAGTGTATAAATAATAACTACACGTTTAGTGTATTAATATTAAATACATGTTTAGTGTATAAATATTAAATACATGTTTGTGTATTAATATTAAATACATGTTTAATGTATAAATATTAAATACATGTTTAATATATTAATATTAAATACACTTTTAGTGTATAAATATTAAATACACGTTTAGTGTAAAAATATTAAATACATGTTTAGCGTATTAATATTAAATATATGTTTAGTTTATTACAATTAAATACATGTTCTTGTATTAATATTAAATACATATTAAGTGTAAGAATAATAACTACATGTTTATTGAATGAATATTAAATACATGTTTAGTGTATAAATATTTAAAACATGTTTAGTGTATTAATATTAAATATATGTTTAGTTTATTAAAATTAAATACATGTTTTTGTATTAATATTAAATACATGTTTAGTGTATTAATATTAAATACATGTTTAGTGTATTAATATTAAATACATGTTTAGTGTATAAATGTTGAATACATTTGTAGTGTATTAATATTAAATACATGTTTAGTGTATTAATAATAACTACATGTTTAGTGTATAAATGTTAAATACATGTTTAGTGTATAAATATTAAATACATGTTTTTGTATTAATATTAAATACATGTTTAGTGTGAAAATATTAAAGACATGTTTAGTGTATGAATATTAAATACATGTTTAGTGTATAAATATTAAATACATGTTTAGTGTATTAATAATAACTACATGTTTAGTGTATAAATGTTAAATACATGTTTAGTGTATTAATATTAAATACATGTTTAGTGTATTAATAATAACTACATGTTTAGTGTATAAATGTTAAATACATGTTTAGTTTATTAAAATTAAATACATGTTTTTGTATTAATATTAAATACATGTTTAGTGTATAAATATTAAATACATGTTTAGTGTATTAATAATAACTACATGTTTAGTGTATAAATGTTAAATACATGTTTAGTTTATTAAAATTAAATACATGTTTTTGTATTAATATTAAATACATGTTTAGTGTGAAAATATTAAATACATGTTTAGTGTATGAATATTAAATATATGATTAGTATATAATTACATTTACGTTTAGTATATGATTATTAAATACATGTTCAGTGTAGAAATTTTAAATACATGTTTAGTACATGAATATTAAATACATGTTTAGTGTAGAAATATTAAATACATGTTTAGTGTATAAATATTAAATACATGTTTAGTGTATAAATATTAAATTCATGTTTAGTGTATTAATATTAAATACATGTTTTGTGTATTAATATTAAATATATGTTTAGTTTAATAAAATTAAATACATGTTTTTTGTATTAATATTAAATACATGTTTGGTGTATAAATATTAAATACATGTTCAATGTATTAATATTAAATACATGTTTAGTGTATGAATATTAAATACACGTTTAGTGTAAAAATACTAAATACATGTTTAGTGTATTAATATTAAATACATGTTTAGTGTATAAATATTAAATACATGTTTAGTTTATAATTATTAAATACATGTTTAGTGTATTAATACGCTAACTTTTTGCAACTCAACGCCAAAAAAACGGAAATGCTGATTATCGGTCCTGCTAGACACCGACCTCTATTTAATAATACAACTCTAACATTTGACAATCAAACAATTAAACAAGGCGACACGGTAAAGAATCTGGGTATTATCTTCGACCCAACTCTCTCCTTTGAGGCACACATTAAAAGCGTTACTAAAACGGCCTTCTTTCATCTCCGTAACATCGCTAAAATTCGCTCCATTCTGTCCACTAAAGACGCTGAGATCATTATCCATGCGTTTGTTACGTCTCGCCTCGACTACTGTAACGTATTATTTTCGGGTCTCCCCATGTCTAGCATTAAAAGATTACAGTTGGTACAAAATGCGGCTGCTAGACTTTTGACAAGAACAAGAAAGTTTGATCACATTACGCCTGTACTGTATATACCTTTATATACATATATACATACATATATACTGTATATACCTTTATATACATATATACATACATATATACCTATACTGTATATACCTTTATATACATATATACATACATATATACCTATACTGTATATACCTTTATATACATATATACATACATATATACCTATACTGTATATACCTTTATATACATATATACATACATATATACCTATACTGTATATACCTTTATATACATATATGCATACATATATACCTATACTGTATATATCTTTATATACATATATACATACATATATACCTATACTGTATATACCTTTATATACATATATACATACATATATACCTATACTGTATATACCTTTATATACATATATACATACATATATACCTATACTGTATATACCTTTATATACATATATACATACATATATACCTATACTGGCTCACCTGCACTGGCTTCCTGTGCACTTAAGATGTGACTTTAAGGTTTTACTACTTACGTATAAAATACTACACGGTCTAGCTCCATCCTATCTTGCCGATTGTATTGTACCATATGTCCCGGCAAGAAATCTGCCTTCAAAGAACTCCGGCTTATTAGTGATTCCTAGAGCCCAAAAAAAGTCTGCGAGCTATAGAGCGTTTTCTGTTCGGGCTCCAGTACTCTGGAATGCCCTCCCGGTAACAGTTCGAGATGCTACCTCAGTAGAAGCATTTAAGTCTCACCTTAAAACTCATTTGTATACTCTAGCCTTTAAATAGACTCCCTTTTTAGACCAGTTGATCTGCCGTTTCTTTTCTTTTTCTTCTATGTCCCACTCTCCCTTGTGGAGGGGGTCCGGTCCGATCCGGTGGCCATGTACTGCTTGCCTGTGTATCGGCTGGGGACATCTCTGCGCTGCTGATCCGCCTCCGCTTGGGATGGTTTCCTGCTGGCTCCGCTGTGAACGGGACTCTCGCTGCTGTGTCTTGGATCCGCTTTGGACTGGACTCTCGCGACTGGGTTGGATCCATTATGGATTGATCTTTCACAGTATCATGTTCTCATATGTTCTCATAGTCATCAGTATCATCAGTATCACGTTCTCATAGTCATCATTGTCACAGACGTCCCACTGGGTGTGAGTTTTCCTTGCCCTTATGTGGGCCTACCGAGGATGTCGTGGTGGTTTGTGCAGCCCTTTGAGACACTAGTGATTTAGGGCTATATAAGTAAACATTGATTGATTGATTGATTGATTAGTGTATTAATATTAAATACATGTTTAGTGTATTAATATTAAATACATGTTTAGTTTATAATTATTAAATACAAGTTTAGTGTATTAATATTAAATACATGTTTAGTGTATTAATATTAAATATATCTTTAGTTTATTAAAATGAAATACATGTTTTTTGTATTAATATTAAATACATGTTTAGTTTGTAAATATTAAATACATGTTTGGTATATAAATATTAAATACATGTTTAATATTTGAATATTAAATACATGTTTAGTGTATAAGTATTAAATACATGTTTAATGTATGGATATTAAATACATGTCTAGTTTATGAATATTAAATACATGTTTTGTGTATAAATATTAAATACATGTTAAGTGTATGAATATTAAATACATATTTAGTGTATACATATTAAATACATGTTTAGTGTATTAATATTAAATACATGTTTAGTGTATAAATGTTAAATACATGTTTAGTGTATGAATATTAAATACATGTTCAGTGTATAAATATTAAATACATGTTTAGTGTAATAATATTAAATATATGTTTAGTTTATTAAAATTAAATACATGTTTTTGTATTAATATTAAATACATGTTTAGTGTATTAATATTAAATACATGTTTAGTGTATAAATGTTAAATACATGTTTAGTGTATGAATAATAACTACATGTTTAGTGTATTAATATTAAATATATGTTTAGTTTATTAAAATTAAATACATGTTTTTGTATTAATATTAAATACATGTTTAGTGTATTAATATTAAATACATGTTTAGTGTATAAATGTTAAATACATGTTTAGTGTATGAATAATAACTACATGTTTAGTGTATTAATATTAAATATATGTTTAGTTTATTAAAATTAAATACATGTTTTTGTATTAATATTAAATACATGTTTAGTGTATTAATATTAAATACATGTTTATCCATCCATCCATCCATCCATCATCTTCCGCTTATCCGAGATCGGGTCGCGGGGGCAGCAGCCTAAGCAGGGAAACCCAGACTTTCCTCTCCCCAGCCACTTCGTCTAGCTCTTCCCGGGGGATCCCGAGGCGTTCCCAGGCCAGCCGGGAGACATAGTCTTCCCAACGTGTCCTGGGTCTTCCCCGTGGCCTCCTACCGGTTGGACGTGCCCTAAACACCTCCCTAGGGAGGCGTTCGGGTGGCATCCTGACCAGATGCCCGAACCACCTCATCTGGCTCCTCTCCATGTGGAGGAGCAGCGGCTTTACTTTGAGTTCCTCCCGGATGGCAGAGCTTCTCACCCTATCTCTAAGGGAGAGCCCTGGAAACTCATTTGGGCCGCTTGTACCCGTGATCTTATCCTTTCGGTCATGACCCAAAGCTCATGACCATAGGTGAGGATGGGAACGTAGATCGACCGGTAAATTGAGAGCTTTGCCTTCCGGCTCAGCTCCTTCTTCACCACAACGGATCGGTACAACGTCCGCATTACTGAAGAAGGAGTCTTGTTCAAATACATGTTTAGTGTATAAATATTAAATACATGTTTAGTTTATAATTATTAAATACATGTTTAGTGTATAAATATTAAATAAATGTTTAGTGTATAAATAATAACTACATGTTTAGTGTATTAATATTAAATATATGTTTAGTGTATTAATATTAAATACATGTTTAGTGTATTAATATTAAATACAAGCTTAGTGTATTAATATTAAATACATGTTTAGTGTATAAATAATAACTACATGTTTAGTGTATTAATATTAAATATATCTTTAGTTTATTAAAATTAAATACATGTTTTTTGTATGAATATTAAATACATGTTTAGTGTATAAATATTAAATACACGTTTAGTGAATGAATATTAAATACATGTTTAGTGTATAAATATTAAATACATGTTTAATATTTGAATATTAAATACATGTTTAGTGTATAAATATTAAATACATGTTTCGTGTATGAATATTAAATACATGTTTAGTGTATAAATATTAAATACATGTTAAGTGTATGAATATTAAATACATGTTTAGTTTATTAAAATTAAATACATGTTTTTGTATTAATATTAAATACATGTTTAGTGTATTAATATTAAATACATGTTTAGTGTATGAATATTAAATATATGTTTAGTTTATTAAAATTAAATACATGTTTTTGTATTAATATTAAATACATGTTTAGTGTATAAATATTAAATACATGTTTAGTGTATTAATATTAAATACATGTTTAGTGTATAAATATTAAATACATGTTTAGTGTATGAATATTAAATATATGTTTAGTTTATTAAAATTAAATACATGTTTTTGTATAAATATTAAATACATGTTTAGTGTATTAATATTAAATACATGTTTAGTGTATAAATATTAAATACATGTTTAGTGTATGAATATTAAATACATGTTTAGTGTATTAATATTAAATACATATTAAGTGTAAGAATAATAACTACATGTTTATTGTATGAATATTAAATACATGTTTAGTGTATAAATATTTAATACACGTTTAGTGTATTAATATTAAATATATGTTTAGTTTATTAAAATTAATTACCTGTTTTTGTATTAATATTAAATACATATTAAGTGTAAGAATAATAACTACATGTTTATTGTATGAATAATAACTACATGTTTAGTGTATAAATATTAAATACATGTTTAGTGTATTAATATTAAATACATGTTTAGTGTATAAATATTAAATACATGTTTAATGTATAAATATTAAATACATGTTTATTGTATTAATATTAAATACATGTTTAGTGTATTAATATTAAATACATGTTTAGTGTATAAATATTAAATACATGTTTAGTCTATAAATATCAAATACATGTTTAGTGTATTAATATTAAATACATGTTTAGTGTATAAATATTAAATACATGTTTAGTGTTTTAATATTAAATACATGTTTAGTCTATAAATATCAAATACATGTTTAGTGTATTAATATTAAATACATGATTAGTGTATGAATATTAAATACATGTTTAGTGTATTAATATTAAATACATGTTTAGTGTATAAATAATAACTACATATTTAGTGTATTAATATTAAATATATGTTTAGTTTATTAAAATAAATACATATTTTTGTATTAATATTAAATACATGTTTAGTGTATAAATATTAAATAAATGTTTAGTGTATAAATATTAAATACATGTTTAGTGTATTAATATTAAATACATGTTTAGTTTATAATTATTAAATACAAGCTTAGTGTATTAATATTAAATACATGTTTAGTGTATAAATATTAAATACATGTTTAGTGTTTTAATATTAAATACATGTTTATTGTATAAATATTAAATACATGTTTAGTGTATGAATATTAAATACATGATTAGTGTATGAATATTAAATACATGTTTAGTGTATTAATATTAAATACATGTTTAGTGTATAAATAATAACTACATATTTAGTGTATTAATATTAAATATATGTTTAGTTTATTAAAATAAATACATATTTTTGTATTAATATTAAATACATGTTTAGTGTATAAATATTAAATAAATGTTTAGTGTATAAATATTAAATATATCTTTAGTTTATTAAAATTAAATACATGTTTAGTGTATAAATATTAAATACATGTTTAGTGTATGAATATTAAATACATGTTTAGTGTATAAATATTAAATACATGTTTAGTGTATTAATATTAAATATATCTTTAGTTTATTAAAATTAAATACATGTTTAGTGTATAAATATTAAATACATGTTTAATATTTGAATATTAAATACATGTTTAGTGTATAAATATTAAATACATGTTTCGTGTATGAATATTAAATACATGTTTAGTGTATAAATATTAAATACATGTTAAGTGTATGAATGTTAAATACATGTTTAGTGTATGAATATTAAATATATGTTTAGTTTATTAAAATTAAATACATGTTTTTGTATTAATATTAAATACATGTTTAGTGTATTAATATTAAATACATGTTTAGTGTATTAATATTAAATACATGTTTAGTGTATGAATATTAAATATATGTTTAGTTTATTAAAATTAAATACGTGTTTTTGTATTAATATTAAATACATGTTTAGTGTATAAATATTAAATACATGTTTAGTGTATGAATATTAAATACATGTTTAGTGTATTAATATTAAAAACATGTTTAGTGTATTAATATTAAATACATGTTTAGTGTATAAATATTAAATACATGTTTAGTGTATGAATATTAAATACATGTTTAGTGTATTAATATTAAAAACATGTTTAGTGTATTAATATTAAATACATGTTTAGTGTATGAATGTTAAATATATGTTTAGTTTATTAAAATTAAATACCTGTTTTTGTATTAATATTAAATACATATTAAGTGTAAGAATAATAACTATATGTTTATTGTATGAATATTAAATACATGTTTAGTGTATAAATATTTAATACACGTTTAGTGTATTAATATTAAATATATGTTTAGTTTATTAAAATTAAATACCTGTTTTTGTATTAATATTAAATACATATTAAGTGTAAGAATAATAACTACATGTTTAGTGTATTAATATTAAATACATGTTTAGTGTATTAATATTAAATACATGTTTAGTGTATAAATATTAAATACATGTTTAATGTATAAATATTAAATACATGTTTATTGTATTACTATTAAATACATGTTTAGTGTATTAATATTAAATACATGTTTAGTGTATAAATATTAAATACATGTTTAGTCTATAAATATCAAATACATGTTTAGTGTATTAATATTAAATACATGTTTAGTGTATGAATATTAAATACATGATTAGTGTATGAATATTAAATACATGTTTAGTGTATTAATATTAAATACATGTTTAGTGTATAAATATTAAATACATGTTTAGTGTTTTAATATTAAATACATGTTTAGTGTATGAATATTAAATACATATTTAGTGTATAAATATTAAATACATGTTTATTGTATGAATATTAAATACATGATTAGTGTATGAATATTAAATACATGTTTAGTGTATTAATATTAAATACATGTTTAGTGTATAAATAATAACTACATATTTAGTGTATTAATATTAAATATATGTTTAGTTTATTAAAATAAATACATATTTTTGTATTAATATTAAATACATGTTTAGTGTATAAATATTAAATACATGTTAAGTGTATGAATATTAAATACATATTTAGTGTACAAATATTAAATACATGTTTAGTGTATGAATATTAAATACATGTTTAGTGTATAAATATTAAATATATGTTTAGTTTATTAAAATTAAATACGTGTTTTTGTATTAATATTAAATACATGTTTAGTGTATTAATATTAAATATATGTTTAGTTTATTAAAATTAAATACATGTTTTTGTATTAATATTAACTACATATTAAGTGTAAGAATAATAACTACATGTTTATTGTATGAATATTAAATACATATTTAGTGTATAAATATTAAATGCATGTTTAGTGTATGAATGTTAAATACATGTTTAGTGTATTAATATTAAATACATGTTTTGTGGATTAATAATGAATACATATTTAGTGTATTAATATTAAATACATGTTTAGTGTATGAATATTAAATACATGTTTAGTGTATTAATATTAAATATATCTTTCGTTTATTAAAATTAAATAAATGTTTTTGTATTAATATTAAATACATGTTTAGTGTATTAATATTAAATACATGTTTAGTGTATTATTATTAAATACATGTTTAGTGTATAAATATTAAATACATGTTTAGTGTATGAATATTAAATACATGATTAGTGTATGAATATTAAATACATGTTTAGTGTATTAATATTAAATACATGATTAGTGTATGAATATTAAATACATGTTTAGTGTATTAATATTAAATACATGTTTAGTGTATAAATAATAACTACATATTTAGTGTATTAATATTAAATATATGTTTAGTTTATTAAAATAAATACATATTTTTGTATTAATATTAAATACATGTTTAGTGTATAAATATTAAATACATGTTAAGTGTATGAATATTAAATACATATTTAGTGTACAAATATTAAATACATGTTTAGTGTATGAATATTAAATACATGTTTAGTGTATAAATATTAAATATATGTTTAGTTTATTAAAATTAAATACGTGTTTTTGTATTAATATTAAATACAAGTTTAGTATATAAATATTTAATACATGTTTACTGTATGAATATTACATACATGTTTAGTGTATAAATATTAAATACATGTTTAGTGTATTAATATTAAATACATGTTTAGTATATAAATATTTAATACATGTTTACTGTATGAATATTAAATATATGTTTAGTTTATTAAAATTAAATACATGTTTTTGTATTAATATTAACTACATATTAAGTGTAAGAATAATAACTACATGTTTATTGTATGAATATTAAATACATATTTAGTGTATAAATATTAAATGCATGTTTAGTGTATGAATGTTAAATACATGTTTAGTGTATTAATATTAAATACATGTTTTGTGGATTAATATTAAATACACGTTTAGTGTATAAAAATTAAATACATCTTTAGTGTATGAATATTAAATACATGTTTAGTGTATGAATATTAAATACATGTTTAGTGTATGAATATTAAATACATGTTTAGTGTATTAATATTAAATATATCTTTCGTTTATTAAAATTAAATAAATGTTTTTGTATTAATATTAAATACATGTTTAGTGTATAAATACTAAATACATGTTTTGTGTATTAATATTAAATACACGTTTAGTGTATAAATATTAAATACATCTTTAGTGTATGAATATTAAATACATGTTTAGTGTATAAATATTAAATACATGTTTAGTGTATGAATATTAAATACATGTTTAGTGTATTAATATTAAATACATGTTTTGTGGATTAATAATGAATACATATTTAGTGTATTAATATTAAATACATGTTTAGTGTATAAATATTAAATACATGTTTAGTGTATTAATATTAAATACATGTTTAGTATATAAATATTTAATACATGTTTACTTTATGAATATTAAATATATGTTTAGTTTATTAAAATTAAATACATGTTTTTGTATTAATATTAACTACATATTAAGTGTAAGAATAATAACTACATGTTTATTGTATGAATATTAAATACATATTTAGTGTATAAATATTAAATGCATGTTTAGTGTATGAATGTTAAATACATGTTTAGTGTATTAATATTAAATACATGTTTTGTGGATTAATATTAAATACACGTTTAGTGTATGAATATTAAATACATCTTTAGTGTATGAATATTAAATACATCTTTAGTGTATGAATATTAAATACATGTTTCGTGTATGAATATTAAATACATGTTTAGTGTAGGGACGGCGTGGCGCAGTGGGAGAGTGGCTGTGCGCAACTCGAGGGTCCCTGGTTCAAATCCCACCTAGTACCAACCTCGTCACGTCCGTTGTGTCCTGAGCAAGACACTTCACCCTTGCTCCTGATGGGTGCTGGTTGGTGCCTTGCATGGCAGCTCCCTCCATCAGTGTGTGAATGTGTGTGTGAATGGGTAAATGTGGAAGTAGTGTCAAAGCGCTTTGAGTACCTTGAAGGTAGAAAAGCGCTATACAAGTACAACCCATTTATCATTTATATTTATTTATGTTTAGTGTATTAATATTAAATACATATTTATTGTATTAATATTAAATATATGTTTAGTTTATTAAAATTAAATACATGTTTTTGTATGAATATTAAATACATGTTTAGTGTATTAATATTAAATACATGTTTAGTGTATAAATATAAGTGTATGAGAAACCAAACTTATGTAAAAAAAAATAAAAGAAACAAAAAAAAAGGAAAAAGAGAGAGAGAGAGACGGAGAGGACCGGACTTATTAAGAGGGAACGTGCGCCCTCCTGTGGACTTCTGCCGCAACTGCACACATAAAGAAATTCATTATTTCCAAGTGTGCCTTATTTAGAGGATAATAAATACATGTTTACTGTATGAATATTAAATATATGTTTAGTATATAATTACATATACGTTTAATATATGATTATTAAATACATGTTCAGTGTATGAATATTAAATACATGTTTAGTGTATGAATATTAAATATATGATTAGTATATAATTACATATACGTTTAGTATATGATTATTAAATACATGTTAAGTGCATTAATATTAAATACATGTTTAGTGTATGAATATTAAATACATGTTTAGTGTATGAATATTAAATACATGTTTAGTGTATTAATATTAAATATATGTTTAGTTTATTAAAATTAAATACATGTTTTTGTATTAATATTAAATACATATTAAGTGTAAGAATAATAACTACATGTTTATTGTATGAATATTAAATACATGTTTAGTGTATGAATAATAACTACATGTTTAGTGTATTAATATTAAATACATGTTTAGTGTATTAATATTAAATACATGTTAAGTGTATGAATATTAAATACATATTTAGTGTATGAATATTAAATACATGATTAGAGTATTAATATTAAATACATGTTTAGTGTATTAATATTAAATACATGTTAAGTGTATGAATATTAAATACATATTTAGTGTATGAATATTAAATACATGATTAGAGTATTAATATTAAATACATGTTTAGTGTATAAATATTAAATACATGTTAAGTGTATGAATATTAAATACATATTTAGTGTATGAATATTAAATACATGAGTAGTGTATTAATATTAAATACATGTTTAGTGTATAAATATTAAATACATTGTTGTATATCCTAGCTTCTATGCTAGCGTCCTTTATTTGTTTTATTCTACTAGCTCCAGCATTTTTGTTATATAGCTCTTTTTTGTTATTTAAATAAATTGTGTATATCTTATCTTTGCTGTGTTCACTTGACGCATCCTCGCGGGAATCGAACCCGGTATCACGATGCCGAACCGGCGTAACAGCTACCAAGGAATGTACAACAATTCTTCTCAACTAAAGAGGAGAAATATAACCTTAGAGGAAAATCTAACTTAAAACATTTGTATGCACGTACAACACTTAAAACTTTTAGCATATCAGTATGTGGAATTAAATGATGGAATGGATTAAGTAAAGAAGTTAAAGATTGTACTGATATCAGCCAGTTTAAGAGGACGTTTAAATTAATAGTGCTTACAAAGTACAAAGAAGAAGTATTATGAGAAACACTTTCAAACTTATTGAAAATAAGATATTCTTCATCTTAGTATGTTAATAATGACTGAAATAATTAAGTACATGTTAAAAAACTGCTGTGTTACTCACTCACAGATGTCATTTTGATATTTCGGTTTCCCCGAATTATAAATAACCTAATGTAAATAATCAAATGTTCTTCTGTTGTATATACTTGTTCTTATGCTATCTGAACTCACTATGTACCATGAATTGATTAATGTGGACCATGATTTAAACAAGTTGAAAAACTTATTGGGGTGTTACCCTTTAGTGGTCAATTGTACGGAATATGTACTGTACTCTGCAATCTACTAATAAAAGTATTAATTAATCAAACAAACAATGCTGCTAATCCACATTTTAATAGCAATTTTGTTCATCCTTACTTTTAATTGAATAATAATATCAATAAAATCAAATAAAAAAAATGTGTGGATTTATAAGAAACAACAACACCCCTAATGGAAATAATAACTTATCCTCTCTTCAAAGATAAGAAAAAAAAATAGTAACTACATATATGATATTCAATAAATGCACACAACTTAAAGGCCTACTGAAAGCCACTACTACCGACCACACAGTCTGATACTTTATATATCAATGATGAAATATAAACATTGCAACACATGCCAATACGCCCGCTTTAGTTTACTAAATTGCAATTTTAAATTTGCGCCGAACCATCCTGCTGGAACGTCGCGGTATGATGTGCGTGCGCGTGACATCACGCATTGTAAAGGACATTTTGTTCCAGCACCGATCCTAGCTATAAGTCGTCTGCTTTCATCGCATAATTCCACAGTATTCTGGACATCTGTGTTGCTGAATCTTTTGCAATTTGTTCAATGAATAGTGGAGACGTCAAAGAAGAAAGCTGTAGGTGGGAAGGGGTGTATTGCAGCCGCCTTTAGCAACACAAACACAGCCGGTGTTTTATTGTTTACATTTCCGAAAGATGACGGTGAATTTTTACTATGGAACACAGATGTCAAGCGAACACGGTTGGATTAGACCACACACACAAAGTACAGTGTATTATGCAGCGATCATTTCGAAAGATCGTGTTTCGAAGAGGGTCCCTTGCGAATGGCAGAGATGGGCATCGCCACCACCCGTCAACTGGTGCTGAAGAAAGGTGCGGGGCCGACCTTCAAGTTGTACAGGTATGACCATATTATCTCGTTAAAACACTAGTAACACAATGAGCAGATAAGGGTTTTTCCAGAATGATACTAGTAAATGTGTCTAATAACATCTAAATCACTCTCACTGTATAGTCTTTATTTTGTTCATTTTATCTAGTCCTTCACTCTCACTTTCCTCATCCACGAATCTTTCATCCTCGCTCAAATTAATGGGGAAATCGTCACTTTCTCGGTCTGAATCGCTCTCGCTACTGGTGGCCATGATTGTGAACAATGTAAGGATTTGAGAGAGTCCACAACCTGTGACGTCACGCGCACATCGTCTGCTTCTTCCGGTACAGACGAGGCTTTTTTATTAGCGACCAAAAGTTGCGAACTTTGTCGTCGATGTTCTCTACTAAATCCTTTCAGCAAAAATATGGCCGTATCGCGACATGATAAAGTATGACACATAAAATGGACCTGCTATCCCCGTTTAAATAAGAAAATCTCATTACAGTAGGCCTTTAAAAAGTAATTCCAGGACAAGATATAACAGTAGAAGATGAGAAGCATTACATACAACATCAAATATACATTCATATTAACCATGCTGTGTTCATAAAGTAAATTTTGCACAATCACTGTTTAAGTGTTTTTAAATTCCTGCAGCTTCCGTGACTGTTACACACTTGTGTTTACTGACTTTATACTTAACCCGGAACATCTTATCACACACAGTTCATCTGAACGGTTTCTCTCCAGTGTGTGTTCTCATGTGTGCTGTCAAGTTTTGTTTTCTGGAGAAAGTCTTCTTACATACAGAGCAAGTAAAAGGTTTCTCTCCGGTATGTGTTCTCATGTGCGTGGACGTGTTAGGCTTTCTGGAGAAACTCTTTTTACAAACAGAGCAAGTAAAAGGTTTCTCTCTAGTATGTATTCTCATGTGTCTGGTCATGACAGTCTTTATAGTGAAACTATTCTTACAAACAGTGCAAGTAAAAGGTTTCTCTCCCGTATGTATTCTCATGTGTGTGGTCATGTCAAACTTTCTGGAGAAACTCCTGTTACAAACAGAGCAAATAAAAGGTTTCTCCCCAGTATGTTTTCTCATGTGTATGGTCATGGCAAGCTTCATGGAGAAACTCTTCTTACAAACAGAGCAAATAAAAGGTTTCTCTCCAGTGTGTGTTCTCATGTGTGTGGTCATGTCAAGCTTTCTGGAGAAACTCTTCTTACAAACAGAGCAAGTAAAAGGTTTCTCTCCAGTATGTGTTCTCATGTGTGTGGTCATGTTACGCTTTGTGGAGAAACTCTTCTTACAAACAAAACAAGTAAAAGGTTTCTCTCCAGTGTGTTTTCCCACATGTATCGTCATGTGTTGCTTTGTGGAGAAACTCTTCTTACAAACAGAGCAAGTAAAAGGTTTCTCTCCAGTATGTGTTCTCATGTGTGTGGTCATGTTACGCTTTGTGGAGAAACTCTTCTTACAAACAGAGCAAGTTAAAGGTTTCTCTCCAGTATGTATTCTCATGTGTATTGTAATATAACTCTTGTGTCTAAATGATTTCCCACATTCAGAGCAGTCAAAGTGTTTGTTGTTAGTGTGATGTCTCGTATCACCTTTAGAGTCATTTTTACTCTCCAAAGGTTCTTGAATGTGGTCACTGTGATCAGAAGAGTGTGACATCATGTGGTCCATGTCTGACAGTGGAGCAAAGATGCTGTCTGGTTCTGACTTTATATCTTCACAATGCTCTCCATCAGCTTCTGTGATGTGTTGACTTACAAGCTCCGCCCCTCTGTTCTCCTCACTTTGACTGTGATGAAGCTGTAAGGACTGAGCTTCATCTTCATCATTAGCCTCCACCAACATTTGAAGCTGCTTCCACAGTTCCTCCTCTTCCTCTTTAATGTGGGAGGGGGCCTGTCGCTCCTTCTGTCCCACACTGGAGCTCCACTCCTGCTGCTTGGAGGGAATCTCTTCATGACTCTCTGCTGACACCTGCTGGACGTCTGCAGAACATACAACACAAATGAGGTGTTACTGTATAGAAGTTTGCAGTATTCAAACTATTCAGATGTGAGCTAGGCCAAACAGACAGTGATGGGCAAGCGGCCTGGAAAATGTAGTAAACTAAGCTACAAGTTACTCTCCATTAAATGTAGCTAAACTATCCTCAGAGAATTGTAGCAAGCTACACTACACGCTACACTGCAAAAGTAGCTTGCCACATCAAAGCTACATTTAACAGCATTTCTATCTATTGGCCCACATGTATAATATCAGTGTTAATGTAACTGAGAGTGTACACATGGACCCAGTGAGGGTCAATTGCTGTTAACTATCTGTCATTGAGCTGGAGACACCTTACAAAACACTCCACAGTGTGCATTCATGTATTTGTTCTTGTATTCCTACCCTTCTTGAGACACCAAGTACCTTCCATATGAGGAGGTGTGAACAAGTTAGGACATAAATCATGGTGCCATTACGGAAAACCGTTGTATCTAATAGAGAATGTCTCATTTGCACCCCCGGTGGTGAAATCTATCAAAATTAGGGTGGTCCCAAAAAGGAGGAATTTTTCAAATTAAATGTGTGTCGGTTTTAAAAGTGCTCCCCTTCTGATCAACATATGAAATAACAAGTGAATGTAAGAAATCGAAATGATCCTGCTTATGCCAAAATGATTTTGAAAAAGTGTATACCGTATTTTTCAGAGTATACGTCGCTCCGGAGTATAAGTCGCACCCGCCGAAAATGCATAATAAAGAAGGAAAAAAACATATAGGTCGCACTGGAGAATAAGTCGCATTTTTTGGGGACATTTATTTGATAAAACCCAACACCAGGAATAGACATTTGATAGGCAATTTGAAATAAATAAAGAATAGTGAACAACAGGCTGAATAAGTGTACTTTATATGAGGCATGAATAACCAACTGAGAAGGTGCCTGCTATGTTAACCTAACATATTATGCTAAGAGTCATTCAAATAACTATAACTTATAGAACATGCTATACCTTTACCAAACTATCTGTCACTCCTAATCCATAAATCCCATGAAATATTATACGTCTAGTCTCTTACGTGAATGAGATAAATAATATTATTTGATATTTTACAGTAATGTGTTAATAATTTCACACATAAGTCGCTTCTGAGTGTAAATCGCACCCTCGGCCAAACTATGAAAAAAACTGTGACTTATAGTCCGGAAAATATGGTGTGTGTGTATATATATATATATATATATATATATATATATATATATATATATATATATATATATTAGTGGTGTGGGAACAAATCAATCCGAAGTTGGGTCGCGATTCTCACGTTGTGCGATTCAGAATCGATTCTCACTTTTTTTTTTTAAATAAATAAAAACTAATCAATGCAACAAAACAATACACAGCAATACCATAACAATGCAATTCAATTCCAAAACCAAACCTGACCCAGCAACACTCAGAACTGCAATAAACAGAGCAATTGAGAGGAGACACAAACACCACACAGAACAAACCAAAAGTAGTGAAACCAAAATGAATATCATCAACAACAGTATCATTATTAGTTATAATTTCAGCATAGCAGTGATTAAAAATCCCTCATTGACATTATCATTAGACATTTATAAAAAAAAAAAAAAAAAAGAACAATAGTGTCACAGTGGCTTACACTTGCATGGCATCTCATAACCTCGATCCTGACCTCATGGTAAACTACCGACCGGTGTCTCACCTTCCCTTTATTTCAAAAATCCTCGAAAAAATTGTTGCGGAGCAGTTAAATGAACACTTAGCGTCTAACAATCTATGTGAAACCTTTCAATCCGGTTTCAGGGCAAATCACTCCACGGAGACAGCCCTCGCAAAAATGACTAATGATCTATTGCTAACGATGGACTCTGATGCGTCATCTATGTTGCTGCTCCTCGATCTTAGCGCTGCTTTCGATACCGTCGATCATAATATTTTATTAGAACGTATCAAAACACGAATTTGTATGTCAGACTTAGCCCTGTCTTGGTTTAACTCTTATCTTACTGATAGGATGCAGTGTGTCTCCCATAACAATGTGACCTCGGACTACGTTAAGGTAACGTGTGGAGTTCCCCAGGGTTCGGTCCTTGGCCCTGCACTCTTCAGCATCTACATGCTGCCGCTAGGTGACATCATACGCAAATACGGTGTTAGCTTTCACTGTTATGCTGATGACACCCAACTCTACATGCCCCTAAAGCTGACCAACATGCCGGATTGTAGTCAGCTGGAGGCGTGTCTTAATGAAATTAAACAATGGATGTCCGCTAACTTTTTGCAACTCAACGCCAAAAAAACGGAAATGCTGATTATCGGTCCTGCTAGACACCGAACTCTATTTAATAATACAACTCTAACATTTGACAACCAAACAATTAAACAAGGCGACACGGTAAAGAATCTGGGTATTATCTTCGACCCAACTCTCTCCTTTGAGGCACACATTAAAAGCGTTACTAAAACGGCCTTCTTTCATCTCCGTAATATCGCTAAAATTCGCTCCATTCTGTCCACTAAAGACGCTGAGATCATTATCCATGCGTTTGTTACGTCTCGCCTCGACTACTGTAACGTATTATTTTCGGGTCTCCCCATGTCTAGCATTAAAAGATTACAGTTGGTACAAAATGCGGCTGCTAGACTTTTGACAAGAACAAGAAAGTTTGATCACATTACGCCTGTACTGTATATACCTTTATATACATATATACATACATATATACCTATACTGTATATACCTTTATATACATATATACATACATATATACCTATACTGGCTCACCTGCACTGGCTTCCTGTGCACTTAAGATGTGACTTTAAGGTTTTACTACTTACGTATAAAATACTACACGGTCTAGCTCCATCCTATCTTGCCGATTGTATTGTACCATATGTCCCGGCAAGAAATCTGCGTTCAAAGGACTCCGGCTTATTAGTGATTCCCAAAGCCCCAAAAAAGTCTGCGGGCTATAGAGCGTTTTCCGTTCGGGCTCCAGTACTCTGGAGATGCCCTCCCGGTAACAGTTCGAGATGCCACCTCAGTAGAAGCATTTAAGTCTCACCTTAAAACTCATTTGTATACTCTAGCCTTTAAATAGACTCCCTTTTTAGACCAGTTGATCTGCTGTTTCTTTTCTTTTTCTTCTATGTCCCACTCTCCCCTGTGGAGGGGGTCCAGTCCGATCCGGTGGCCATATACTGCTTGCCTGTACTGCTTGCCTGTGTATCGGCTGGGGACATCTCTGCGCTGCTGATCCGCCTCCGCTTGGGATGGTTTCCTGCTGGCTCCGCTGTGAACGGGACTCTCGCTGCTGTGTTGGATCCGCTTTGGACTGGACTCTCGCGACTGTGTTGGATCCATTGTGGACTGCACTTTCACAGTATCATGTTAGACCCGCTCGACATCCATTGCTTTCCTCCTCTCTAAGGTTCTCATAGTCATTATTGTCACCGACGTCCCACTGGGTCATTATTGTCACCGACGTCCCACTGGGTGTGAGTTTTCCTTGCCCTTATGTGGGCCTACCGAGGATGTCGTGGTGGTTTGTGCAGCCCTTTGAGACACTAGTGATTTAGGGCTATATAAGTAAACATTGATTGATTGATTGATAAGCTGGACAACACACTGTGTCCAATGTTTTCACAAAGATAAAATAAGTCATATTTTTTGGTTCGTTTAATAGTTAAAAAACATTTACATTATTGCAATCAGTTGATAAAACATTGTCCTTTACAATTATAAATGTTCTTTTACAAAAATGTATTACTCTGCTAGCATGTCAGCCGACTGGGGTAGATCCTGCTGAAATCTATGTATTGAATGAATACAGAATCCTTTTGAATCGGAAAAATATCGTTTTTGAATTGGGAATCATGTTGAATCGAAAAAAATCGATATCTAATCGAATCACAACCCCAAGAATAGATACTGAATCGAATCGTGGGACACCCAAAGATTTTCAGCCCTAATACATATATACATACATACACATACATATATATATATATATATATATATATATATATATATATATATATATATATATATATGTAGTGAGGTCCACAAGTATCTTGTACACCCTGCAATTTTGTGAGTTCTCCCTCTTAGAAATTAGGGAGAGGTGTGAAATGTTCATCATAGCTGTATTTCCACTTTTACAGACATAATCTAAAAAGAAAAATCCGGAAATCACATTGTATGATTTTTTTTTCATGATTTATTTGTATGTTACTGGGGTTCATAAGTATTTGTACACATGAGAATATCAGTGTTAATACTTAGTGTAGAGCAATTACAGAGGTCAAAGGTTTCCTTTAGTTGTTCAGCAGGTTTGCACACACGGCAACAGGGATGTTGGCCCACTCCTCCACACAAATCTTCTCTAGAACTGTCAGGTTTCAGGGCTGTCACCGACCAACAAAAAGTTTCAGCTCCCTCCAAAGATTTTCTATTGGATTTATATGTGGAGACTGGCTAGGCCACTCCAAAACCTTGATATGCTTGGTATGGAACCAGTCCTTGGTTATCCTGGCTGTGTGCTTCGTGTTGGAAGACCCAGCCACGATCCATCTTCAATGCTCTAAATGAGAGAAGGAGGTTTTTGGCCAAAATCTCTCAATACGTGGCCCCATTCACCCTCTCCGGAATCGAGTGCAGTCGCCCTGTCCCCTTTGCTGAAAAGCACCCTCAAAGCATGATCTTTCCACACCCATGCTTCACTGTAGGAATGGTGTTCTTGGGATGATACTCAGCCGTCTTTTTCCTCCTAACCCGACGAGTGGATTTTACACCAACATTTTCTATTTTGGTCTCATCTGACCACATGACTTCCTCCCATGACTCCTGTGGATCATCCAGATGGCCATTGGCAAACTTCAGACGGGCCTGGACATGGGCTGGCTTAAGCAGGGGAACCTTCCGTGCCATGCATGATTTTAAACCGTAGCGTTCTACTGATAGTAGCCTTAGAGACAGGAGTCCCAGCTCATTCACCAGCTCCTGCCGTGTAGTTCCGGGCTGATGCCTCACTTTTCTTATCATGAGTGATGCCCCGCTAGGAGAGATCTTACATCGAGCCCCAGTCCGAGGTAGATTAGCAGTCATGTTTAGCCTCTTCCATGTTCTAACAATTTCTGCAACAGTTGATCTATTCTCACCAAGCTGCTTCTCAATTGTCACATAGCCTTTTCCAGCTTTGTGGAGCTCTACAATTTTGTATCTAGGGTTCTTCTGACAGCTCTTTGGTCTTGTCCATAGTAGAAGGTGGATCTTGACTGACTGTGGGCTGCACATGTGACTTTAAGGAGCTCAAAAGAGTGGTGGGTGGGTGTTTAGTTGTGGGTTGAAGGTGGACTTTTTTAAGGTAGAATGACATCTCTTTGAGAGTCATAATTATTGCTGATTCTCACGTGTGCAAATACTTATGAACCCCAGTAACATACAAATGTATCATAAAAAAAATCATACAATGTGATTTCCGGATTTGTCTTTTTTGATTATGTCTCTTAACAGGGGAAATACGTCCATGATGGACATTTCAGACCTCTCACTAATTTCCAAGTGGGAGAACTTGCAAAAATGCAGGGTGTGCAAATACTTGTGAACCTCACTGTGTATATATATATATATACACATACATATATACATACATTATATATATATATATATATATATATATATATATATATATATATATATATATATATATATATATATATATATATATATACATATATACATAGATATACATATATATACATGCACACACACACACATGTACACACACATATAAATATATATATATATATATATATATATATTTATACACACACTCCTCTCTGAGCTGCCACCTTATCATGGTAGAGGAGTGTGCGTGTCCCAATAATCCTAGGAGCCCTGTTGTCCGGTGGCTTTATGCCCCCTTGGTAGGGTCTACCAAGAGAAACTGGTCCTAGGTCAGACAAAGAGCAGCGCGAAGACCTTTTTGAAAAATACAAACGAAGGACCCAGATTTCCCTCGCCTGGACGCAGGTCACTAGGGCCCCCCATCGTGTCCCCGGAGGTGGGACACGATGGCGAGCGCCTGGTTCCCATGGGCACAGCCCGAAGAGGCCACGTGGGTTCCCCCCTCCAATGGGCTCACCACCCATAGCAGGGGTCATAGAGGTCGGGTGCGATGTGAGCTGGGCGGTAGCCGAAGGCAGGGCACTTGGCGGGTCCGATCCTCGGCTACATCTTGGGACGTGGAATGTCACCTCCCTGGGGGGGAACGGAGCCTGAGCTAGTGCGCGAAGTAAAGAAGTTCCGGCTAGATATAGTCGGACTCACTTCGACGCTCAGCAAGGGCTGTGGAACCAGTTCTCTCGAGAGGGACTGGACTCTCTTCCACACTGGCGTTGCACTCAGTGGGAGGTGGCGGGCTGGGGTGGCTATTCTTGTTGCCCCCTGGCTCAAAGCCTGGACGTTGGAGTTCAACCTGGTGGAGAGGGTAGCCTCCCTCCGCCTTCGGGTGGGGGGACGGGTCCTGACTGTTGTTTGTGCTTACGCACCAAACGGCAGTTCAGAGTACCCACCCTTTTTGGGTACACTCGAAGGAGTACAGGAGAGTGCTCCCCCGGGTGATTCCCTTGTCCTACTGGGGGACTTCAACGCTCATGTTGGCAACGACAGTGAAACCTGGAGAGGCGTGATTGGGAAGAATGGCCGCCCCGATCTGAACCCAAGTGGTGTTTTGTTATTGGACTTTTGTGCTCGTCACAGATTGTCCATAACAAACACCTTGTTCAAACATAAGGGTGTCCATATGTGCACTTGGCACCAGGACACCCTAGGCCGCAGTTCCATGATCGACTTTGTAGTTGTGTCATCGGATTTGCGGCCTCATGTTTTGGACACTCGGGTGAAGAGAGGGGCAGAGCTTTCTACCGATCACCACCTGGTGGTGAGTTGGCTGCGATGGTGGGGGAGGATGCCGGACAGACCTGGGAGGCCCAAACGCATTGTGAGGGTCTGCTGGGAACGTCTGGCAGAGTCTCCTGTCAGACAAAGTTTCAATTCCCACCTCCGGAAAAACTTTGAACATATCACGAGGGAGGCGCTGGTAGTGGCGTTCTGTACAAAAAGTTAACTTTAATTTAGTGTTGTTTTGATATGCCATATTAGTGACATCATGCACAAAAGTGCACTATGAGCTTGTTTTAAAATGTCTCTGACAATCTTGCACTTTGTTTGGAAATGACATGAATGTTTGTGCCATTGCTCAATAACTGTTTAATAAATACACTTTTGCTAATTTGACTTAGTTGTGGTTTCCCTCTCTGCATGAAAGTTTAAAAGTAGCATATATGAATGCAGTATGAAGAAGAATGTTTGAATGTAGACACATAGAATCATCATACTGCTGTGATTATATGCATCAAGTGTTCATTCAAGGCTAAGGCAAAATATCCACATATATATGCTGTATCGTGATGTGGACTAAACATATTGACATATTAATGAAAGGCCATATCGCCCAGCCCAGTTAGAATGTGATTTATTTTTTTTTATATATCCACCATCATGTCTTTTATAATGATTGTGAACGATAGAAAAATTCCCCCAAAAAGTGTGGTTCCCCTCTAAATTCCAATGATTAGATTTAAGACTTGAAGTGTATGAGCATGAAGTGATGAAGCCTACTTGGATGAGAGGACAAAGGTCTTGTAAGACAAAGTGAAGAGTCCAGTTGTGATGGATTGAATGCCCTGAGAATAAAATGTTGTGCTTACTTGGACTGTGATGAAGCTGTGAGGACTCAGGTGGTTTGTCTTCATGCTCTTCAGTCTTCACAGAGACAACAGTCAGTGGAAACTTGCTGACATCAGCCTCCTCCTGCCCTACAGGACACTCTCCCTCCTGACTCATCCACACTTCCTCCTCTTCCTCTTTAATGTGAGGGGGCTGTGGATCCTCCTCTTCCTCTTTAATGTGAGGGGGCTGCTGGACATCTGTTGGGTAAATAAGTAAATAAGATCAAGAGGGAATAGAAATAGTTTTGGACTGACACTGTTAACACAATGACATTAAATGTGTTGTTTTGTGTGTTGTGTTAAAAGCGTGTCTAGTAAAACAACCAATACAAATACGGGAAATACCTCCTTTTTTCCCAAAATTAATTCAAAAGTGGTACAGTGAGTACAAAAACCGACCTGTAAATTTGATGGGAGGCAATTTGAAAAGTGTTTTATAAGTATGAGGCAGCATTGATTGAGCCTTTTTTAACCTTACACTCACTGATGTTAAGTGTGTAAATATTTTATTGTGTATATTGTCTATAAAACCTGAACTTTATCTCTAAATTTAACCATGATCTTGTAATGACATAGTCATTATCATAACTTCAATATCATGAAAATAAAAATCTAAAATTCCAAAATAACTTAAATAGTTTGTTATTGTCATCATGCAAAACACATTTTTGTGGTCATTTTGTTGGCTGGGCCAAAAGGAACTTTGACCACAAACATGTGGTGTTTTATGGAGTATCTCCATCAACAAATCCTCTTTAGGAATTGGAGACCATCTACGACACGCTGAAGGAAAGTCAGTCACCTTTATGTTCTTTTAATAATTCAAGTTGTTGAATACTTTGGTTATTGAAAATACATGTTTAATTTTAGTTATTGATCCATGTAAGTCCCAATCAGGAAGTGGTTAAGGTGGGGGGCAGGGTTGAGGTGGGTGGGGTTTGGTGCTAGCAAGAGTGTATATTGTAGCTTCCCGGAAGAGTTAGTGCTGCAAGGGTTCTGGGTATTTGTTCTGTTACGGTGCGAATGTTCTCCCGAAATGTGTTTGTCACTCTTGTTTGGTGTGGGTTCACGGTGTGGCGCATATTTGTAACAGTGTTAAAGTTGTTTATATGGCCACACTTAGTGTGACCTGTCTGGCTGTTGATCAAGTATGCCTTGCATTCACTTGTGTGTGTGTGTGTGTGTGTGTGTGTGTGTGTGTGTGTGTAAAAGCCGCATATATTATACGACCAGTTGCTGAGAACAACAAAGGCAGCAAAGGCATGCCCCCAATATTGTTGTCCGGGTGGAAATCGAGAGAAATTTGGGAGAATGGTTGTCCCGGGAGATTTTCGGGAGGGGCACTGAAATTCGGGAGTCTCCCGGGAAAATCGGGAGGGTTGGCAAGTATGCCATGTACCTGTTTAAATATTTCAAAAATGTAAAATATATTCACCATTACAACACCAAAGGCAGTTGTAAAAATCACATTCAACCCAGATCTCACTCCAAAAAAGGTTCTGATTTGTGTGCCTTCTATATCACCAAAATGTGGAACACCCTATCAAAAAGAAAATACATTACAGGTTGCGGCTACTCGTAACTGGGAATACAAAGCCTTTTACCTACTTCAACTATATTTTCCTGCAGTATATTTGTATTTGAAATGCTACTTTCTACATAGTAATGTGTGAATTAAAATATATTTCAACTGAATGTTGTCTGTCTATCTGTGTCGGCCTTGCGATGAGGTGGCGACTTGTCCAGGGTGTACCTCGCCTTCCGCCCGATTGTAGCTGAGATAGGCGCCAGCTCCCCCCGTGACCCCGAAAGGGAATAAGCGGTAGAAAATGGATGGATGGATGAAAGCATCTCAGGCTTTCTTGCAGCAGTGAATGTGTGCCGTGATGAAAGTGTACCCTTTCCTATGCAAACTTCTCATAACTCCTTCAATCAATCAATCACACATTGTTACAAACTGAGAGGAACATCAACCTCAAACTGTCTCCTTTTCATGAAGAATCTAAGTCAAAGCATTGCATCATCCCCACAAGACAAAGCATGTTCTGTTGAAAAAGAGTGTTAATTATCAAATATAAAGTTAGTAAAGATGTGAGCGTAAGAAGTCAACAAACCTGTTCTGTGTAACACAACTTGATGTTTCTTGAAAACAGCGTCCAGTAGTTGATGTTGTCGCTCCTTCTCCTCTTTTGTTGGACAAAGTTCCTCCTCATACTTTGCTATCCTTCTTTGGCACATTTTCACACAATCACAACACTTTACTCTCACACTTGATCTCTACTTAGCGATGTGTTGATAACTTCTGTGTCTTCTGTTAGCAGCTAACAAGCTAAGCGAACTAGCACAAGAGGCGATAAAGTGCGCTCAGACTAATGTATCCGGATACAAACAATGACTAAGAATGTTTCATCTACTACACGACACATATATGCGTACATGTATGCACTAAATACAAATAGAGAAACAATAATGGCCAGTGGCCACGTTTAGGCCTTCTCCGTCAAACGCCATTTTGCTTTTTACTCCTTCGTCCATCCATCCATCCATTTTCTGCCGCTTATTCCCGTTCGGGGTCGCGGGGGGCGCTGGCGCCTATCTCAGCTACAATCGGGCGGAAGGCGGGGTACACCCTGGACAAGTCGCCACCTCATCGCAGGGCCAATCTTCTTTGGATTTCCAGCAGACTAGTAGAGCATCTTAAGCCTCCACTGTTTCTTAACGGGACTTCTTCGTCCTGTCCTGTGGTCCATACTACATTCTACAGTACAGGAGGTTGTCCTATCAACTTTTCAATGGACCACTTCCAACTTGGCTTCGTCGCTCGTCTTCTTTGTTTGTTGAATGGCGGTTAGGATACATGGAGGGCACTAGGACCGCTCTTTGTGGCCGCAGGAAGAGCAGCAGAAAGTTTCTCTGAAGAAAAAAATAGGTGAGTGAATAAGCTTTTTATTTTATTTTTATTGTGTATATATATATATATATATATATATATATATATATATATATATATATATATATATATATATATATGTAACGGTGTAGAAAACAGAATATCCTTATGCTTGATTAAATTATGAATGAAGTGTTGCAACAGCGCCTGTTGCTGGCGAGAAGTGGTATGTAGGTCACCTGTGGGAAGTGGTATGTAGGTCACCTGTGGGAAGTGGTATGTAGGTCACCTGTGGGAAGTGCTCAGAACTGTGATGCCTCCAAACTGGTGAGACACGTTTTTGTATTGTCCGGGATTGATTACTATTTAGTGAATATTGACTGTTTATATTTTGATTAGTACTTTGTAACAGACACATAAAAAGTTTCGCTAATTGGTATTGACCAAAACTGTATCCTAGAGTGATATTTTAAAGACAATAACACACTTTTACTGTGTAAACTAATTGGTGATTATTGATGTGTTATTTAGAGAATCCCGTGACCCAAGTGGACTCACAGTCTCACAAGTATCACTGTTTTACAGGTAATATTATATTTCATGCCACTGTGTTTGTTTGGCTGTTCACATATTTGTCCTCACCTATTGTTATGATGCTAATGCTAGCATGGCTAGGCCGCAGCCTGGTTTATCAACCGCATGGTTTGAAGCAGCCATTTTGGATGCGAGGTGTGTTTAGGGACATCCTGTAAAATGTAGTTTCTGTAAATTTACTGTGTATTTTGCATATAAAAAAAAAGGATTATTGTTCATTTGAGCACACCATTGTCAGTACATGTGAAACCATTGAAGAAATTAATATGATAATTAGTATAAAGATTTGGTCTAAACACTATACGATCACACCCAAATGTAACATGTTGTTTGTACAATGAAACTATGGTTTGTTATGTCAAACATCAGAACTGGGACGGCGTGGCGCAGTGGGAGAGTGGCCGTGCGCAACCCGAGGGTCCAGGGTTCAAATCCCACCTTGTACCAACCTCGTCACGTCCGTTGTGTCCTGAGCAAGACACTTCACCCTTGCTCCTGATGGGTTCTGGTTGGCGCCTTGCATGGCAGCTCCCTCCATCAGTGTGTGAATGTGTGTGTGAATGGGTAAATGTGGAAGTAGTGTCAAAGCGCTTTGAGTACCTTCAAGGTAGAAAAGCGCTATACAAGTACAACCCATTTATCATTTATCATTTAACTGTGACGCCTCCAAACTGAGAATCCCGTGACCCAAGTGGACTCACAGTCTCACAATTTGCACTGTTTTACAGGACACTGTTATTAAAGAAATTCATAATCCACCTGGTGCCAGTGATATGTTGAAGGGACAGCAGTGTGGAGCTGCATTTTGCCACATCCAGTTGTGGACCGTCACATATATATATGTATATATTTTTTTATTATTATTTTTTTCCCTACAGGCTGTGCTTCTAACATAGTCTTAATACGTTTTTCCTATTGTTCTTCTTTTCTTTATGATCAATCAGAAGTGTCACCAGGACGTCCCCTGGCCCTAACACTCCATGAAGGACATTTACGGCCATTGACTTTTGTCTTATATGGACATTCACATGGACATTGTTAACATCCATATTATCAACCTTTCTGTTTGGTCCTTGTGTGCCAGCTGTTTAATGGCAAATGTTTTTGAAGAAACGGCAAATGTTCAGTTTTGCACATTTTACATTGATCAGGATTCATTTTATTTAAGTATGACGTTTAGCAAGCGCTCTTTTTCACACTGCTGTGGCGGTGTGCGCGGACCTCTCTTTCTTTCTTGTTCTTGTAAGTGTTCAGTTTTGATCCAGCATCCATCCCAATTGTTTTTTAAAAAAAATTCACCCTATGTTTTGCACATTTTGGAAAAATAATTGTATGGTTGAAGAATACAATTTTCTTGTGATTATGGTATGGATTGGACTTACAGTAAGTGCAACAGTGGTCTAGTGGAGGTGTTAAGTTGATTGTTCTAAGCAGTTTGGCATTTTTAAGCATTTTGGCATTTTTAAGCATTTTTGAAGCATTTTTTCAGGCCCGGACTGAAATAGGGGTAACCCAAATTTTATAAGGGACACCAAAAATGTTCCGACTGCCTGCAAGATGTCCCTTATTTCAAAGTCTGGGTGTTGGCAACCCTAATGGTTTGAAAAAGGCATTTTTTCGCTGATGCACTTAATGAAGTACGACGTGCGAATAGATGAAAATATTTAAAAAACAATTATAAAGGTCTCCGTTCAAAATATTCTAAATACAGCATGCAATGTTTTTCAGAACTTTTTCTAAACTTTCTGGGCTTTTGGTGGAAGGACACAATATTACAGATTTGAAACTCTGAAATTAGACAATTATTTACTATTTCCTATTTGCTGTATTTTCTCTGGAACAAAACAAACAAAAAAAATACTCAGAACCAAAGGCAAAGGAGTTAATGAAAAAAAAATAAAAAAAAATAAACCCAGAATTGACCACTTAAAAAAACGTTTAAGATGTTTTGCAATTGAAGACAACACTTGTTCTTTCTGCTGAAGAGAAATAAAATAAACCGTTTATTTTAAGAATGTTTGCAAAGTAAATCTCTGTGGGATGATGTACAATATTGGCTTTTGCTTGACACTCCAAACTTGTTTTCTGAAATTGATAATGTTTTGGGGATCTTAAAAAAAACAACAACATATGTTTAAAACACAATAATTGAAAATTGTGTTTCATCCACAAATGTAAAAACTTTGTAAAAACAAAACCATCCCTCCATAAACAATTCAGACATTTCATTTAATATTTATATTGCATAAAGGTCTGGGGACATACATGTAAAACAATCACAACACAATCATCATATAATAAAAGAAATTAATAAAAATAATTAATAAAATGGATTATAGAGACCCAACAAATGATTAATTAAATCACACATTTTAAAATTGTATAAAAGACAACTGTTGAAATGATGTATAAAGTAAATAATAATATGCTTCCTGAAGTGGTCCAGAAGATGTTTCAGATGTGAACCAGTACATATGTATATCATATAAAGGTGATAATCTATGGGATGATTAATTATTAGAAATAAAATGTCACACTTCAATATTTCAAACACCTATAGAAAACACTATTATGAATAAGTCTAATATTGTATGATGAATATATATACACTTGCATCTTTTTAATGTATGTCAAATATGTCTTGTACTGTTTACTCTCACCTTTTCAGTCAAATTGTTCTGTTCAATTTTTAATAAAAGTACACAATGTTGCATATTAATGCAGGTACTCGACTAAAAAAAAAAAAACACTAATACAAAATATCTAATCCATAAATGTAGAAGCATATTAGAATAGTATTACACAAATAATGTTACACATACAGTCACACATTTTAAAAAGAAATTATTTTGTATAAAATATATGTACACTAAATGTAATTTGAATGTATCACATGTTTTGTACTGTTTTGGATTTACTGACCTTAGAAAAATTGTTCCTTTTGTAATTGATGTCAATATAAAAGTAAACAATGTTGCATATTAATGCATGCAATGGGCTGCTAAAATGTTGTATAAATATAGAAGCATGTTAACAAGATTGTGTTAGACAAACAACAATGTCACACATGTTATATGTGCTGATGTTGTTAGAAAGTCAAAATGAAAGTCTGGACAGTTTATTTCAAATCCTGCAGTTTCATTTGCTGCTGCTGTTCTCACCAGCACACTTGTGTTTCTTACACTGCTACTTAGAAGACAATCTTTCACCACACACACTGCAACTCAACACTTTCTCTCCTGGGTGTCTTCTCATGTGTCTTACAAGGTTTGATCGATGACGAAAACTTATGTTGCAGATTGAACAGGAAAGTGATTTTTCACCAGTGTGTGTTCTCATGTGTCTTTTCACATCTGTACTTCTTGTAAAACCTTTACCACAGGTTGAACAGGAAAAAGGTTTTTCTCCGGTGTGTGTTCTCATGTGTACTTTCAAAATGTACCTTTGAGTAAAATCTTTACCACAGATTGAACACGAAAAATGTCTTTCTCCAGTGTGTGTTCTCATGTGTTCTTTCAGAAGACTTTAAAAGTGCTGAGTGAATTTAAAAGTTTTGTGAGAGTGAGAAGATGTGAAGTGAGTGTTGTCAGTGTGACATGTCTTATCATCTTTAGAGTCTTCATCATCAGTGTCAGGAGAGTGTGACGTTGTGTCCTCACTATCTGATAGTGGAGCTAAGAGCTTGTCTGCTTGTGATCCTCCACAGTGGTCTCCATCAGCTTCTGTTGTCATGTGTTGTGTTGAGCTGCTGCTTGGAGGCTCCCCCCCTCCCCTCTCCTCACTTTCACCTTTCACCTCATCATCTTCACTCTTCACAGGGACACCAGTCACTGGGAACATCAGTCCTTCAATATGCTCTCCCTCCTGACTAAGGCTGTGTTCCTCCTCTTCTTCTTTAATGTGTGAGATCTGTGGCGCCTCTTCTTCCTTTTTAAAGTGGTAGGTCAGTGGCTCCTCCTTGTTCAGTTTAATGTTGGGGGTCAGTGGATCATTCACTTTCTTTATAAAGTGTGGGGTCTCTGGTACCTCCTCTTCCTCTTTAAAATGGAGGAAGAGTGGGTCCTTGTCTTCCTCTTTCAAGTAAGAGGGCTGAGGCTCCTCCTTCACCATCCTGAAGCTCCACTCCTGTTGCTCAGAGAGAAGATGTTCTTCACAGACGTCTGCAAGACACATTATAATGACTTTTATGAGAAATAAACAGAACTTTTCCTAATGTGTTTGTTTCAACTCTGAAGTTGCACGCAAGGAACAAACTGAGCCCACACAAACCCTCATGGTAGCACAAGACATTGTTCTATCCTTCCTGGGTGGGCACACACACACACACACACACACACACATTAACATGTCTAACATAGTAGCCTCTCCATTTTTTAAAAGTTTTATAGAGTGTATAGTTGACATACACACTACTGTTAAATGAAATATATTAGATGTACAGAGATGACAGACAAGTCCTTCATAGATTTTCAAAACAACTGACATCTGACAAATCAGACAGTTAGTATCAGACTGTAAAATTCATGGTCATCTTTAATGGATTGATCAGTCAAATCATACTGTCAGTGACCTATTGATCACATTAAATTCCGGGGGCGTGGCTTAGAGGTCATAAACCATTTTGATTGATGGGTTTTTGACTATTTGACAGAGAGTGGGTGTTATATTCTCTTATGGCCCCCACCTGTGGAACAGCCTGCCAGAGAGCCTCAGGACTGCAGAGATCGTTGATGTATTTTTTAAAAGGGCTAAGGACACACCTTTTTAATCAGACTTTTTACTGATCATGTTCAACTCCTGTTTTTTTATTATTCATTGTATTGTATTCTATCAGTGTGTCTGAGAAGAATTGGGGCCAATCCCTCTTTGTGCCATTTTTAATAAAGCTATTGAGGATGCCCCCATGTTGCTCTCATATTGTTTTTGTGTCAGTCTAATAATTGACTGTAATATTATTTTCTACATGTTTGTAGTAAGCTAGTTAGCTTGTTTTTATACCTTTTGTACTTGCTTGTGTTATACATTTTCGATATAATGTATTCTTATTAGAAGCATTTTAAATATTTTTGTCGTCCATGGTTGATTATTCTTTCTCTGCTTTCTACTGAGTTGTTTCCATGGACAATGTTTGTCATAAAAAAAAATCAACGTGTTTAAGAAATGTTCATATGCTTCATCAACATCATTTTCATTGGACACATTGTCCTAATTTAGCTTTTCTAGCTCATTTTTGAAAACAATCATCCTCTTCTCTGTGCACATTTTTCAAAATGTATTAATGTCTTCCATGTTCTTCTTCTTGGAGTTTCCATCATATATTGCGAAAAATGGCAGATGATGACTAATGTTGGTTATAAGTAGACCACTTGTAATGTTGTTATCAAAATCATTGGTAAAGATATGATCAATAAGCGTGGCACAGTGTCCTGTGATGCTGCTTGGCTTTGTGATTTTAGGATATAAACTGATGCTGTACATTGTATCAATGAAGTCATCAATGGACTTTTGCTTGTTAGGGTTCAATAAGTCAATATTAAAGTCACCACATAAGAACATTATTTTTTGACCATTGTCCATGTAATTTGCCTTTATCCAATCTTCAAATGTTTCTATACTTAATCTATATATACAACTGATGAATATGTGTTTGCTTTTTGCCTGACATATTTCAATGCTTATACATTCTACAAAACCCAAAACTAGTGAAGTTTGCACGTTGTGTGAACCGTAAATAAAAAAAGAATACAATGATTTGCAAATCCTTTTCGACCTATATTCAATTGAATAGACTGCAAAGTCAAGATATTTAACATTCGAAATGGAAAACGTTTTTATTGTTTACAAATATTAGCTCAATTGGAATTTGATGCCTGCAACTAATTTCAAAGGAGCTGGCACAGGTGGCAAAAAAGACTGATAAAGTTGAGGAATGCTCATCAAACACATAATTGGAACATCCCACAGGTGAACAGGCTAATTGGGAACAGGTGGGTGCCATGATTGGCTATAAAAGCAGCTTCCATGAAATGTTCCCTCATTCACAAACAAGGATGGAGCGAGGGTCACCATTTTGTGACAAAATGTGTAAGCAAATTGTCGAACAGTTTAGGGACAACATTTCTCAAAGAACTATTGCAAGGAATTTAGGGATTTCAAAATCTGCGGTCTGTAATATCATCAAAAGGTTCAGAGAATCTTGAAAAATCACTGCACATAAGCGAGGACATTAAATCCCTCAGGCGGTACTGCATTAAAAAGCGACATCAATGTGTAAAAGATATCACCATGTGGGCTCAGGAACACTTCACAAATCCACTGTCAGTAACAACAGTTAGTCGCTAGATCCGTAAGTGAAAGTTAAAATTCTACTATGCAAAGCCAAAGCCATTTATCAACAACACCCAGAAATGCCGGCAGCTTCGCTGGGCCCGAGCTCATCATAGATGGACTGATGTAAAGTGGAAAAGTGTTCTGTGGTGTGACGAGACCACATTTCATATTGTTTTTAGAAACTGTGGTACTTGTGTCATCCGGACCAAAGAGGAAATAATCCATCCAGATTGTTATAGGCATAAAGTTGAAAAGCCAGCATGTGTGATGGTATGGGGGTGTATTAGTACCCAAGGCATGGGTAACTTACACATCTGTGAAGGCAACATTAATCCTGAATGATACATACAGGTTTTGGAGCAACAAATATTGCCATCCAAGCAACATTATCATGGACGCCCCTGCTTATTTCAGCAAGACAATGCCATGTCACCTGTTACAACAGCGTGGCTTCATACTAAAAGAGTGGGTACTAGACTGGCCTGCCTGTAGTCCAGACCTGTCTCCCATTGAAAATGTTTGGCGTAATATGAAGCCTAAATTTCCACAACAGAGACCCCGGATTGTTGAACAACTTAAGCTGTACATCAAGCAAGAATGGGAAAGAATTCCACCTGAAAAGCTTCAAACATTGGTCTTATCAGTTCCCAAACATTTACTGAGTGTTGTTAAAAGGAAAGGTCATGTAACACAGTGGTAAAAATGCTCCTGTGACAACTATTTTGCAATGTGTTGCTGCCATTAAATTCTAAGTTAATGATTATTTGCAATTAAAAAACACGTTTCTCTTTTAGAACAATAATTATCTTGTCTTTGCAGTCTATTCAATTGAATATAAGTTGAAAATGATTTGCAAATCATTGTATTCTCTTTTTATTTACCATTTACACAACGTGCCAACTTCACTGGTTTTGTAAGATATTATCTACAGCAAATGACATGTTTTTTACCACTTTGTGGTTCAGGTTCTTCATCACATACACAACTACTCCTCCTCCGTTTTTGTTGCTTCTGTTGATGTAGTTTAGTTCATATCCTTCCAGATCAAAATATATTCATTTTTTAATCATCAATCCATGTTTCTGTGACAGCGATCACTTTAAAGGGTTTGTAGAATTGTTCTAAAAAGTGCTTCATGTTGTTAGAATTTGCATACAAACTTCTGCTATTAAAATGAATAATTGACAGTTTGTTATTACAATTAATGTTGCTATTATATTGTTCATCTGGATAATAACAACTATTATTACTGATGTGGGGGAAAACATTTGTATCTGGATTGATATCATTTTCCAAATCTTGGTTTTTGTGATCTTTGTTGCAGAAGTTTTTCAGTTCCATATTTTTTTTGTTCAACAATCTTTAGTTATTCTCCGGTGTGGACAACTCAAAAGTGACTTTTTTCCTCAAATCCTCAGTGCTTTGTATGTGTGTGTGTGTGTGTGTGTGTGTGTGTGTGTGTGTGTGTGTGTGTGCGTGTGTGTGTGTGTGTGTGTGTGTGTGTGTGTATGTGTGTGTGTGTGTGTGTGTGTGTGTATGTGTATGTGTATGTGTGTGTGTGTGTGTGTGTGTGTGTGTGTGTGTGTGTGTATGTGTGTGTGTGTGTGTGTGTGTTCTGGCAATGCTTACTTATGGGGGACGTCGTTCTGTTTACAAAGTCACTTTAAATAATAGTCAAATCCATTCTGAAGATGCCTAAGTGATTTTTAATCTTTTTTTATTCCCATAAACCATGTTTACTGTTTAGTTTGAGTGTGAGACATTTGCACAGCAGCCCCCTCATAGGGCTGTAGCTGGTACTGCACTCGCTGTTGGGCTCATATCCCTCCCCTGATTACCAATGGACTACACCTGGTCCCCAAACTGAAGGAGGTTCCTCTGCAGTGCAGGACATGTCGGCTGACTCAACACCAAAATAAGCTGTTTAAACCAAAAAGGTAAGCACATCTTTCTTATAAATGGAGGTTGTTGACTGTCATTTGTGCAAGAGCAATGTGTTCATAAGCAAGTTAAGCCAAGAAATGAGGTAAGGTAGTTACGTCTTGTGAGGTAGCATAGCATTGCTCCTAGAAAGCTTTTGAATCATGTTATGTTGCTTTTTTTTGGCATTTGAACTGGAAATTATATATTTTACTACAAAGAATTAAAGATGTATGTTTTGGTAGCGAACCTTTTCCAACGTGTGGACTTTGTGTTTCTTTTTTTTCCCGCATTTGGACTGGTTTATAGTCAAAGTAGCTCTAATTTAATGTTAATTGGTTGTCTAGAAGGACCTCTAAGAAGTTTTATGTATAGTTATGATGGACATTGGAGATGAAGTATATTTTTAAAAATATACTTTTTTGTTGATCTTAGCGCTGCTTTCGATACTGTCAATCATAATATTTTATTAGAGGGTATCAAAACACGTATTGGTATGTCAGACTTGTAGAACAGGAGGGCCTTATCCGGCCCGTGGGACCTATGTTTGACAGCCCTGATCTCGGTCCTTTGTGTCCTCAAAGAGAGTTGGCTCACAGGTTGCTGCACAACAGCCATCTTGGCTTGGTTGACCACCACCTTTTTCACTTCCCGGGAAAATGTCTAGTTAAAGTACCCGTGATTTAACCCCCAACTCCAACCCTTGATGCTGCAAGCCAAGCAGGGAGGTAATGGGTTTCATTTTATTAGTCTTGGGTATGACTCGGCCAGGGTTTGAACTCACGACCTACTGATCTCAGGGCAGACACTCTAACCACTAATCCACTGAGTAGTGAAGAAGTCATGTAGTATGTAACTGACTTCAAGTAGAAACTTCTTCCCTCATGTCATGTTGATATCCATTCTTCCATTTTCTGCCACTTATTCCCTTTGGGGTCGCTGGTGCCTATGTCAGCTACAATCGGGCGGAAGGCGGGGTACACCCTGGACAGGTGGCCAACACAGATAGACAGACAACATTCACACTCACATTCACACACTAGGGACCATTTAGTGTTGCCAATCAACCTATCCCCAATACAATATTTTTATTGAGCAAAATATCATTTTTCATTGAAAACAAAGCTCCAGGTATAAACATCAAAGCCATTCATACATTCTAATCTTGCAACTTGCAACTTGTTTCTATATCCAAATTCATGCAGAGGCTTTCAACACAATGATGTTTATGTCAAATAGAAAATAGATGAATCACTCATTTTAAAAAGGTGTCATCTCCCAATTGTTCTGGACTTTTCCCACTGTTAGAAAACACAAACAAATCTAAAAGAAACAATCTTGTTTCTACAGGATAATCATCATGAAGACAATGTCAAATAAAATTAACAAATCAAGAGTGTCATCCAATAATTTAGTGAGCATCATACAAGCTGTTGATTCTACTCAGTGGCCTAGTGGTTAGAGTGTCCGCCCTGAGATGGGTAGGTTGGGAGTTCAAACCCCGGCCGAGTCATACCAAAGACTATAAAAATGGGAGCCATTACCTCCCTGCTTGGCACTCAGCATCAAGGGTTGGAATTGGGGGTTAAATCACCATAAATGATTCCCGGGCGTGGCACCGCTGCTGCCCACTGCTCCCCTCACTTCCCAGGGGGTGAACAAGGGGATGGGTCAAATGCAGAGGACACATTTCACCACACCTAGTGTGTGTGTGACAATCATTGCTACTTTAACTATAACTTTAACTTTACGTGACATAAGGTGAAAAGATGTCCACAAACCTGCTCTGTGTAGCACAACTTGAGGTTTGAAAACAGCGTCCAGTAGTTCTTGTAGACGTTTGTTCTCCTCCTTTGTCCTAGAAAGTTCCTCCTGGTACTCTGCTACGGTTCTTTCCAACACTCCAAATATTTCTTCAACAGTAACATTGAGTCGCTGCTCCATCAACCTTCTCACCTTTTGGAATTGGCACATTTTTCCTGCCTTATTTCCTGGCTCATGTTTTACATGTAAAAAGCTGATTTAAAAAGTAAGTAATTAGTTTGAGTGCAAAAAGAGATGAGATGTTAGCATTTGAGGCTCCCAACACGGAGTGATGGGTGCTTGGCGAAGGATCGACCTTTAAAAGATGCTGCTCTTTGAAGTAGCAGCTCTTTGACATGAAAGAAGCTTTGAGTAATTCTTCCTTGAGTTGAAGGGCAGCTTGCAGCAATGACATGAAAGGTGCATACTGCCACCTACTGCAGCGGAGTATGTCACATATATTCATGTACTTACACTGTCAAAACTAATACTGGATGATAATAATATATATAATACTGCCACCTACTGCAGCGGAGTATGTCACATATATTCATGTACTTACACTGTCAAAACTAATACTGGATGATAATAATATATATAATACTGCCACCTACAGCAGCGGAGTATGTCACATATATTCATGTACTTACACTGTCAAAACTAATACTGGATGATAATAATATATATAATACTGCCACCTACTGCAGCGGAGTATGTCACATATATTCATGTACTTACACTGTCAAAACTAATACTGGATGATAATAATATATATAATACTGCCACCTACAGCAGCGGAGTATGTCACATATATTCATGTACTTACACTGTCAAAACTAATACTGGATGATAATAATATATATAATACTGCCACCTACTGCAGCGGAGTATGTCACATATATTCATGTACTTACACTGTCAAAACTAATACTGGATGATAATAATATATATAATACTGCCACCTACTGCAGCGGAGTATGTCACATATATTCATGTACTTACACTGTCAAAACTAATACTGGATGATAATAATATATATAATACTGCCACCTACTGCAGCGGAGTATGTCACATATATTCATGTACTTACACTGTCAAAACTAATACTGGATGATAATAATATATATAATACTGCCACCTACTGCAGCGGAGTATGTCACATATATTCATGTACTCACACTGTCAAAACTAATACTGGATGATAATAATATATATAATACTGCCACCTACTGCAGCGGAGTATGTCACATATATTCATGTACTCACACTGTCAAAACTAATACTGGATGATAATAATATATATAATACTGCCACCTACTGCAGCGGAGTATGTCACATATATTCATGTACTTACACTGTCAAAACTAATACTGGATGATAATAATATATATAATACTGCCACCTACTGCAGCGGAGTATGTCACATATATTCATGTACTTACACTGTCAAAACTAATACTGGATGATAATAATATATATAATACTGCCACCTACTGCAGCGGAGTATGTCACATATATTCATGTACTCACACTGTCAAAACTAATACTGGATGATAATAATATATATAATACTGCCACCTACAGCAGCGGAGTATGTCACATATATTCATGTACTTACACTGTCAAAACTAATACTGGATGATAATAATATATATAATACTGCCACCTACTGCAGCGGAGTATGTCACATATATTCATGTACTTACACTGTCAAAACTAATACTGGATGATAATAATATATATAATACTGCCACCTACAGCAGCGGAGTATGTCACATATATTCATGTACTTACACTGTCAAAACTAATACTGGATGATAATAATATATATAATACTGCCACCTACTGCAGCGGAGTATGTCACATATATTCATGTACTTACACTGTCAAAACTAATACTGGATGATAATAATATATATAATACTGCCACCTACTGCAGCGGAGTATGTCACATATATTCATGTACTCACACTGTCAAAACTAATACTGGATGATAATAATATATATAATACTGCCACCTACTGCAGCGGAGTATGTCACATATATTCATGTACTCACACTGTCAAAACTAATACTGGATGATAATAATATATATAATACTGCCACCTACTGCAGCGGAGTATGTCACATATATTCATGTACTTACACTGTCAAAACTAATACTGGATGATAATAATATATATAATACTGCCACCTACTGCAGCGGAGTATGTCACATATATTCATGTACTTACACTGTCAAAACTAATACTGGATGATAATAATATATATAATACTGCCACCTACTGCAGCGGAGTATGTCACATATATTCATGTACTCACACTGTCAAAACTAATACTGGATGATAATAATATATATAATACTGCCACCTACTGCAGCGGAGTATGTCACATATATTCATGTACTCACACTGTCAAAACTAATACTGGATGATAATAATATATATAATACTGCCACCTACTGCAGCGGAGTATGTCACATATATTCATGTACTTACACTGTCAAAACTAATACTGGATGATAATAATATATATAATACTGCCACCTACTGCAGCGGAGTATGTCACATATATTCATGTACTTACACTGTCAAAACTAATACTGGATGATAATAATATATATAATACTGCCACCTACTGCAGCGGAGTATGTCACATATATTCATGTACTTACACTGTCAAAACTAATACTGGATGATAATAATATATATAATACTGCCACCTACTGCAGCGGAGTATGTCACATATATTCATGTACTCACACTGTCAAAACTAATACTGGATGATAATAATATATATAATACTGCCACCTACTGCAGCGGAGTATGTCACATATATTCATGTACTTACACTGTCAAAACTAATACTGGATGATAATAATATATGTAATACTGCCACCTACTGCAGCGGAGTATGTCACATATATTCATGTACTTACACTGTCAAAACTAATACTGGATGATAATAATATATATAATACTACCACCTACTGCAGCGGAGTATGTCACATATATTCATGTACTTACACTGTCAAAACTAATACTGGATGATAATAATATATATAATACTGCCACCTACTGCAGCGGAGTATGTCACATATATTCATGTACTCACACTGTCAAAACTAATACTGGATGATAATAATATATATAATACTGCCACCTACTGCAGCGGAGTATGTCACATATATTCATGTACTTACACTGTCAAAACTAATACTGGATGATAATAATATATGTAATACTGCCACCTACTGCAGCGGAGTATGTCACATATATTCATGTACTTACACTGTCAAAACTAATACTGGATGATAATAATATATATAATACTGCCACCTACTGCAGCGGAGTATGTCACATATATTCATGTACTCACACTGTCAAAACTAATACTGGATGATAATAATATATATAATACTGCCACCTACTGCAGCGGAGTATGTCACATATATTCATGTACTTACACTGTCAAAACTAATACTGGATGATAATAATATATGTAATACTGCCACCTACTGCAGCGGAGTATGTCACATATATTCATGTACTTACACTGTCAAAACTAATACTGGATGATAATAATATATATAATACTACCACCTACTGCAGCGGAGTATGTCACATATATTCATGTACTTACACTGTCAAAACTAATACTGGATGATAATAATATATATAATACTGCCACCTACTGCAGCGGAGTATGTCACATATATTCATGTACTTACACTGTCAAAACTAATACTGGATGATAATAATATATATAATACTGCCACCTACTGCAGCGGAGTATGTCACATATATTCATGTACTCACTGTCAAAACTAATACTGGATGATAATAATACATATAATACTGCCACCTACTGCAAGCGGAGTATGTCACATATATTCATGTACTCACACTGTCAAAACTAATACTGGATGATAATAATATATATAATACTGCCACCTACTGCAGCGGAGTATGTCACATATATTCATGTACTTACACTGTCAAAACTAATACTGGATGATAATAATATATATAATACTGCCACCTACTGCAGCGGAGTATGTCACATATATTCATGTACTTACACTGTCAAAACTAATACTGGATGATAATAATATATATAATACTGCCACCTACTGCAGCGGAGTATGTCACATATATTCATGTACTTACACTGTCAAAACTAATACTGGATGATAATAATATATATAATACTGCCACCTACTGCAGCGGAGTATGTCACATATATTCATGTACTTACACTGTCAAAACTAATACTGGATGATAATAATATATATAATACTGCCACCTACTGCAGCGGAGTATGTCACATATATTCATGTACTTACACTGTCAAAACTAATACTGGATGATAATAATATATATAATACTGCCACCTACTGCAGCGGAGTATGTCACATATATTCATGTACTTACACTGTCAAAACTAATACTGGATGATAATAATATATATAATACTGCCACCTACTGCAGCGGAGTATGTCACATATATTCATGTACTTACACTGTCAAAACTAATACTGGATGATAATAATATATATAATACTGCCACCTACTGCAGCGGAGTATGTCACATATATTCATGTACTCACACTGTCAAAACTAATACTGGATGATAATAATATATATAATACTGCCACCTACTGCAGCGGAGTATGTCACATATATTCATGTACTTACACTGTCAAAACTAATACTGGATGATAATAATATATATAATACTGCCACCTACTGCAGCGGAGTATGTCACATATATTCATGTACTCACACTGTCAAAACTAATACTGGATGATAATAATATATATAATACTGCCACCTACTGCAGCGGAGTATGTCACATATATTCATGTACTCACACTGTCAAAACTAATACTGGATGATAATAATATATTATAATACTGCCACCTACTGCAGCGGAGTATGTCACATATATTCATGTACTCACACTGTCAAAACTAATACTGGATGATAATAATA
>NW_026907132.1:0-5000 GCF_033978795.1 Nerophis ophidion
CCGCACCCGGGACTGAGTCCAGCAAGTCCCCCCGGTCCCAAAAATGCCATTTTTTTCAAAAATACCCAAAAAATGCGGGGGCCGGATTTCGGAACCGGCGTACCGCTTTCGGCCCGCGTGCCCTAGATTGGAGACCGATGTCAAAAATGGACGCCGGTCGGGTATTTTTTTCCTTGGGGTCTATAGAGAGTAAATCCGGAGGAAAATTGGCCTTACGAGCAAAGGAGGGATTTTAGGGGGCATAACGTCCAGCCGCGTGCCTCCCGGGTCCCGGGGAAGAGAAAGTCCAGAAAACTCATAAAATCATGCCCAGCATGGAGATCCACAAGTCCCGCCGCAGGCCCGAGGCTTCCCGGGTCCCGGGAATGACCAAAAGACACCCAGGAGTGGACCATCGAAAGTGGGAGGGAAATGGAGGGAAAGTCGGAAAAAGGTCCAAAATGGGTTGAAAATCATATGATCCCACCCAGGGTAGAGTTCCACAAGTCCCGCAGCGAGCTGCACGAGCCGCAGGAACACCGGGAATGACCAAAAGGCACCCAGAAGCGAACCAGCGAAAGTGGGGGAAAAATGGAGGAAAAGGAGGAAAAAGTACCAAATTGTTTAAAAATCCTACCCAGGATGGAGTTCCAGAAGCCCCGCAGCGAGCTGCACGAGCCGCAGGAACACCGGGAATGACCAAAAGGCACCCAGAAGTGAACCAGCGAAAGTGGGGGAAAAATGGAGGAAAAGGAGGAAAAAGTACCAAATTGTTTAAAAATCCTACCCAGGATGGAGTTCCAGAAGCCCCGCAGCGAGCTGCACGAGCCGCAGGAACACCGGGAATGACCAAAAGGCACCCAGAAGTGAACCAGCGAAAGTGGGGGAAAAATGGAGGAAAAGGAGGAAAAAGTGCCAAATTGTTTAAAAATCCTACCCAGGATGGAGTTCCACAAGTCCCGCAGCGAGCTGCACGAGCCGCAGGAACACCGGGAATGACCAAAAGGCACCCAGAAGTGAACCATCAAAAGTGGGGGACAATTTGAGAAAAAGTTGGAAAAAGGTCCGAAATTGATTAAAAATCCTACCCAGGATGGAGTTCCAGAAGCCCCGCAGCGAGCTGCGCGAGCCGCGGGAACACCGGGAATGACCAAAAGGCACCCAGAAGTGAACCATCAAAAGTGGGGGACAATTTGAGAAAAAGTTGGAAAAAGGTCCGAAATTGAGTAAAAATCCTACCCAGGATGGAGTTCCAGAAGCCCCGCAGCGAGCTGCGCGAGCCGCGGGAACACCGGGAATGACCAAAAGGCACCCAGAAGTGAACCATCAAAAGTGGGGGACAATTTGAGAAAAAGTTGGAAAAAGGTCCGAAATTGAGTAAAAATCCTACCCAGGATGGAGTTCCAGAAGCCCCGCAGCGAGCTGCGCGAGCCGCGGGAACACCGGGAATGACCAAAAGGCACCCAGAAGTGAACCATCAAAAGTGGGGGACAATTTGAGAAAAAGTTGGAAAAAGGTCCGAAATTGATTAAAAATCCTACCCAGGATGGAGTTCCAGAAGCCCCGCAGCGAGCTGCGCGAGCCGCAGGAACACCGGGAATGACCAAAAGGCACCCAGAAGTGAACCATCAAAAGTGGGGGACAATTTGAGAAAAAGTTGGAAAAAGGTCCGAAATTGATTAAAAATCCTACCCAGGATGGAGTTCCAGAAGCCCCGCAGCGAGCTGCGCGAGCTCCGGGGCCCCCGGGAATGACCAAAAGATACCCAGGAGTGAACCAGCCAAAGTGGGGGACAATTTGAGAAAAAGTTGGAAAAAGGTCCGAAATTGTTTAAAAATCCTACCCAGGATGGAGTTCCAGAAGTCCCGCAGCGAGCTGCGCGAGCTCCGGGACCCCCGGGAATGACCAAAAGGCACCCAGAAGTGAACCAGCGAAAGTGGGGGACAATTTGAGAAAAAGTTGGAAAAAGGTCCGAAATTGATTAAAAATCCTACCCAGGATGGAGTTCCAGAAGCCCCGCAGCGAGCTGCGCGAGCCGCGGGAACACCGGGAATGACCAAAAGGCACCCAGAAGTGAACCATCAAAAGTGGGGGACAATTTGAGAAAAAGTTGGAAAAAGGTCCGAAATTGAGTAAAAATCCTACCCAGGATGGAGTTCCAGAAGCCCCGCAGCGAGCTGCGCGAGCCGCGGGAACACCGGGAATGACCAAAAGGCACCCAGAAGTGAACCATCAAAAGTGGGGGACAATTTGAGAAAAAGTTGGAAAAAGGTCCGAAATTGAGTAAAAATCCTACCCAGGATGGAGTTCCAGAAGCCCCGCAGCGAGCTGCGCGAGCCGCGGGAACACCGGGAATGACCAAAAGGCACCCAGAAGTGAACCATCAAAAGTGGGGGACAATTTGAGAAAAAGTTGGAAAAAGGTCCGAAATTGATTAAAAATCCTACCCAGGATGGAGTTCCAGAAGCCCCGCAGCGAGCTGCGCGAGCCGCAGGAACACCGGGAATGACCAAAAGGCACCCAGAAGTGAACCATCAAAAGTGGGGGACAATTTGAGAAAAAGTTGGAAAAAGGTCCGAAATTGATTAAAAATCCTACCCAGGATGGAGTTCCAGAAGCCCCGCAGCGAGCTGCGCGAGCTCCGGGGCCCCCGGGAATGACCAAAAGATACCCAGGAGTGAACCAGCCAAAGTGGGGGACAATTTGAGAAAAAGTTGGAAAAAGGTCCGAAATTGTTTAAAAATCCTACCCAGGATGGAGTTCCAGAAGTCCCGCAGCGAGCTGCGCGAGCTCCGGGACCCCCGGGAATGACCAAAAGGCACCCAGAAGTGAACCAGCGAAAGTGGGGGACAATTTGAGAAAAAGTTGGAAAAAGGTCCGAAATTGATTAAAAATCCTACCCAGGATGGAGTTCCAGAAGTCCCGCAGCGAGCTGCGCGAGCTCCGGGGCCCCCGGGAATGACCAAAAGATACCCAGGAGTGAACCAGCCAAAGTGGGGGACAATTTGAGAAAAAGTTGGAAAAAGGGCCGAAATTGTTTAAAAATCCTACCCAGGATGGAGTTCCAGAAGTCCCGCAGCGAGCTGCGCGAGCTCCGGGACCCCCGGGAATGACCAAAAGATACCCAGGAGTGAACCAGCCAAAGTGGGGGACAATTTGAGAAAAAGTTGGAAAAAGGTCCGAAATTGTTTAAAAATCCTACCCAGGATGGAGTTCCAGAAGTCCCGCAGCGAGCTGCGCGAGCTCCGGGGCCCCCGGGAATGACCAAAAGATACCCAGGAGTGAACCAGCCCAAGTGGGGCACAAATGGAAGAAAAGCCGGGCCAAGTCCAAAAAAGTTGGCTTTTTTGCCAAAGTGTCAACATGCGTGATTTTGTCAGAGTGTCCACTTTTGGGATTTTTTCTAAGTCCAACAACGAGAGAGGCCTGGCCTCCAGCCTGTCTAGCCTCTTCCATGAGACACTTGGAAAAAATCCCGTGCAAAAAAAGTGGATTTTTTCAAAGTCCAACAACGAGAGAGGCCTAAGTTCCAGCCTCCTTAGCCTCTTTCTTCCGTGGAGCAAAAGTTGGATTTTTTGCCTAAGTGTCAACATGCGTGATTTTGTCAGAGTGTCCACTTTTGGGATTTTTTCTAAGTCCAACAACGAGAGAGGCCTGGCCTCCAGCCTGTTTAGCCTCTTCCATGTGACACTTAGAAAAAATCCCAGCCAAAAAAAGTGGATTTTTTCTAAGTCCAACAACGAGAGAGGCCTAACTTCCAGCCTCCTTAGCCTCTTTCGTTCACATACTTAGAAAAAAATCCCAGCGCCAAGCCCAATGCATTTCAATGGGATTTATTTTTCGAGCCGGATTTTTTCTAAGTCCAACAACGAGAGAGGCTTGAGTTCTAGCCTACTTTAAGCCTCTTTCGATTTTCCCTGTTTTTACCAGGTCTACCAAAACACCCCCATCACGTTAGTAGGTGCGCCAGGCTTAGACAGGCCGAATTGGCAGGAAATGTGTCCGAGTCAAAGTGAGCTATTTTGGGACTCAAAAGTTGGATTTTCCCCCTCTTTTCGATGGTTCTTTTTTCGAATGGTTCTTCCAGGCTCTGAGCGACAGGGGCTCACGCGGACATGCGTGGCCGCCTAGGGGGCGCTATCTCGGACACATTTAGGGACATGGACACCCTGGAAGAACAAACATAAAAATTTTTTCGACCTGATTTCAGACCAGCCTCTTTCTTAAGGACTTCCAGGACTCGAGCGACAGGGGCTCGGTCCTGAGTGCGCGCCCGGCCAGGGGGCGCTATCCCGGACACATTTCGGGACATTTAAACCATGGATGGACAAACATAAAAATTTTTTCGACCTGATTTCAGACCAGCCTCTTTCTTAAGGACTTCCAGGACTCGAGCGACAGGGGCTCGGTCCTGAGTGCGCGCCCGGCCAGGGGGCGCTATCCCGGACACATTTCGGGACATTTAAACCATGGATGGACAAACATAAAAATTGAAAGACCTGATTCCACCCAGCCTCTCGGGGCTTTTCCCAGGGCCGGAGCGACAGGGGCTCGGTCCTACGGCGTGCCCGCCTAGGGGGCGCTATGACGGACACACCAGGGGACACGGACACCCTGGGTGGACAAACATAAAAAATTGAAAGACCTGATTCGACCCAGCCTCTCGGGGCTTTTCCCAGGGCCGTAGCGACAGGGGCTCGGTCCTACGGCGTGCCCGCCTAGGGGGCGCTATGACGGACACACCAGGGGACACGGACACCCTGGGTGGACAAACATAAAAAATGGAAAGACCTGATTCGACCCAGCCTCTCGGGGCTTTTCCCAGGGCCGGAGCGACAGGGGCTCGGCCCTACGGCGTGCCCGCCTAGGGGGCGCTATGACGGACACACCAGGGGACACGGACACCCTGGGTGGACAAACATAAAAAATTGAAAGACCTGATTCGACCCAGCCTCTCGGGGCTTTTCCCAGGGCCGGAGCGACAGGGGCTCGGCCCTACGGCGTGCCCGCCTAGGGGGCGC
>NW_026907132.1:15000-25000 GCF_033978795.1 Nerophis ophidion
ACCCGCCTTGGATCGACACCCGGTTAAGAAAAATGAAAAAAGTCCCTCTATTTAATGGAAGTCAGCAACAAAAAGCTGGAATTTTTCTAAGTGTCAAGGAGGGTGTCGCTTCCAGAAGGCCCACCCGCCTTGGATCACCACCCGGTTAAGAAAAATGAAAAAAGTCCCTCTAGTTAATGGAAGTCAGCAACAAAAAGCTGGATTTTTTCTAAGTGTCAAGGAGGGTGTCGCTTCCAGAAGGCCCACCCGCCTTGGATCACCACCCGGTTAAGAAAAATGAAAAAAGTCCCTCTAGTTAATGGAAGTCAGCAACAAAAAGCTGGATTTTTTCTAAGTGTCAAGGAGGGTGTCGCTTCCAGAAGGCCCACCCGCCTTGGATCGACACCCGGTTAAGAAAAATGAAAAAAGTCCCTCTATTTAATGGAAGTCAGCAACAAAAAGCTGGATTTTTTCTAAGTGTCAAGGAGGGTGTCGCTTCCAGAAGGCCCACCTGCCTTGGATCGACACCCGGTTAAGAAAAATGAAAAAAGTCCCTCTATTTAATGGAAGTCGGCAACAAAAAGCTGGATTTTTTTCTAAGTGTCAAGGAGGGTGTCGCTTCCAGAAGGCCCACCTGCCTTGGATCGACACCCGGTTAAGAAAAATGAAAAAAGTCCCTCTATTTAATGGAAGTCAGCAACAAAAAGCTGCAAATATGACAGAGTATCTAGGAGGGTGTCGCTTCCAGAAGGCCCACCCGCCTTGGATCGACACCCGGTTAAGAAACATGGAAAAAGTCCCTCTATTTAATGGAAGTCAGCAACAAAAAGCTGGATTTTTTCTAAGTGTAAAAGTTGGGATTTTTTCTAAGTGTCAACTTTTGGTGTACCAACCCTTCCAAAATAAAGTCGGGATTTTTTCTAAGTGTCAACTTTTGGTGTACCAACCCTTCCAAAATAAAGTCGGGATTTTTTCTAAGTGTCAACTTTTGGTGTACCAACACTTCCAAAATAAAGTGGGGATTTTTTCTAAGTGTCAACTTATATAGTCGGGATTTTTTCTAAGTGTCAACTTATATAGTCGGGATTTTTTTCTAAGTGTCAACTTATAAAGTGGGGATTTTTTTCCAAGTGTCCACTTTTGGTTCACCATGCCTTCCAGAGTCAAAGAAGCCCCCGAGTGAGACCCAAAAAACCGGACCGAGTGATGTCATTTGGGGCCCTATTTTGAGTCATTTTGTGGGATTTCGGTGACGCCGAGGAGGGAAGCAGGTGTTCCGGGAGGGAGGGTGCCTGTCCCTTTAAGAAGGCCGGCTTGCCGTGGATCTACACCCGGGTAGGGAATTCAAAATAGGTCCCTCTATTTGCTGGAAGTCAGCACAAAAAAGCTGGAAATATGACAGGGGAAAAAAAAAAAGAAGAAGCTGCAATGATGGCAGAGTGTCCATGTGCCTGTCCCTTTAAGAAGGCCGGCTTGCCGTGGATCTCCACCCGGGTGGGGAATTCCAAATAGGTCCCTCTATTTGCTGGAAGTGCCCCCCCAAAAAGCTGTCCATTTCCCCAAGTTTTTAAGGAGGGAAAAGCCACTTTAAGCCTAAAAAGGAAAGCGGGGATTTGGAGCCCTCCGGTGGACTTCCGCCGCCGCTGCACCCTTAGAAGAAAAAGCTGCACTTATGGCAGAGTGTCCATGTGCCTGTGCCTTTAGGAAGGCCGGCTTGCCGTGGTTCTGCACCAGGGTAGGGAATTCAAAATAGGTCCCTCTATCTGCTGGAAGTCAGCACAAAAAAAAGCTGGAAATATGACAGAGTGTCAACTTTTAGTGTAATAGACCTGCGAAAGTCAAAGTCGGGATTTTTTCTAAGTGTCCACTTTTGGTGTACCAACCTTTCCAAAATAAAGTGGGGATTTTTTCTAAGTGTCCACTTTTGGTGTACCAACCTTTCCAAAATAAAGTGGGGATTTTTTCTAAGTGTCCACTTTTGGTGTACCAACCCTTCCAAAATAAAGTGGGGATTTTTTCTAAGTGTCAACTTATAAAGTCGGGATTTTTTCTAAGTGTCAACTTATAAAGTGGGGATTTTTTCTAAGTGTCAACTTATAAAGTCGGGATTTTTTCTAAGTGTCAACTTATAAAGTGGGGATTTTTTCTAAGTGTCAACTTATAAAGTGGGGATTTTTTCCAAGTGTCAACTTATATAGTCGGGATTTTTTTTCAAAGTGTCAACTTGTAAAGTGGGGATTTTTTCCAAGTGTCTACTTTTGGTTCACCATGCCTTCCAGAGTCAAAGAAGCCCCCGAGTGAGACCCAAAGAACCGGACCGAGTGATGTCATTTGGGGCCCTATTTTGAGTCATTTTGTGGGATTTCGGTGACGCCGAGGAGGGAAGCAGGTGTCAAGGGACAGGGGGGTGCCTGTCCCTTGAAGAAGGCCGGCTTGCCGTGGATCTACACCCGGGTAGGGAATTCAAAACAGGTCCCTCTATTTGCTGGAAGTCAGCACGAAAAAAAGCTGGAAATATGACAGAGTGCCCCCCAAAAAAAAAGAAGCTGCAATGATGGCAGAGTGTCCATGTTGCTGTCCCTTTAGGAAGGCCGGCTCGCCGTGGATCTCCACCCGAGTGGGGAATTCCAAATAGGTCCCTCCATTTGCTGGAAGTGCCCCCCCAAAAAGCTGTCCATTTCCCCAAGTTTTTAAGGGAAACAAAAACCAGGGTTGGGGTTGGATGCATCACACTGTAAGTCTCGGCTGCAGCCAGAAGCAAGTATTAAAAAGATAGACACCAACCATCATTTAAAAAGGGGAAAACAAATCCATTCATCAATAAATCATATCCAAATTTAAAAAAAGAGGCAGCTCAAAAGAGAGGGTGTGTGTCCAGCAGAAAATAGGCATGATAAACAAAGAGGGCTGGGGTTTGGAGGAGGGCAAAATGTCCCGCAGCCGGCCGCCCGAGTTCCGGGATGCCCAGCACGTCCATAACGCACCCCGCAAAGTCAAACTGGAAGTGGAGGGGAAAAAAGCTGGGAAAGAAGTTAAATGTCCTCAAAGTGTTCCAAAATCAGTCCCACGAGTCCCGCAGCTGGCCACCCGAGTCCAGGGAAGCCCGGCACCTCCGTAACAAGGCCCGCAAAGTCACACTGCAAGTGGGGGAGAAAAGCTGGCATAGTAGCCAAAAGTCCTCAAAGTGTTCAAAAATCAGTCCCCCACCAGCCCCGCAGCTGGCCACCCGAGTCAAGGGACGCCCGGCACAGCCGTAACGCACCCCGCAAAGTCAAACTGCAAGTGGGGGAGAAAAGCTGGGGGAAAATCCAAAAGTCCTCAACGTTTTCAAAATCCGCACCCGGGACTGAGTCCAGCAAGTCCCCCCGGTCCCAAAAATGCCATTTTTTTCAAAAAATACCCAAAAAATGCGGGGGCCGGATTTCGGAACCGGCGTACCGCTTTCGGCCCGCGTGCCCTAGATTGGAGACCGATGTCAAAAATGGACGCCGGTCGGGTATTTTTTTCCTTGGGGTCTATAGAGAGTAAATCCGGAGGAAAATTGGCCTTACGAGCAAAGGGAGGGATTTTAGGGGGCATAACGTCCAGCCGCGTGCCTCCCGGGTCCCGGGGAAGAGAAAGTCCAGAAAACTCATAAAATCATGCCCAGCATGGAGATCCACAAGTCCCGCCGCAGGCCCGAGGCTTCCCGGGTCCCGGGAATGACCAAAAGACACCCAGGAGTGGACCATCGAAAGTGGGAGGGAAATGGAGGGAAAGTCGGAAAAAGGTCCAAAATGGGTTGAAAATCATATGATCCCACCCAGGGTAGAGTTCCACAAGTCCCGCAGCGAGCTGCACGAGCCGCAGGAACACCGGGAATGACCAAAAGGCACCCAGAAGCGAACCAGCGAAAGTGGGGGAAAAATGGAGGAAAAGGAGGAAAAAGTACCAAATTGTTTAAAAATCCTACCCAGGATGGAGTTCCAGAAGCCCCGCAGCGAGCTGCACGAGCCGCAGGAACACCGGGAATGACCAAAAGGCACCCAGAAGTGAACCAGCGAAAGTGGGGGAAAAATGGAGGAAAAGGAGGAAAAAGTACCAAATTGTTTAAAAATCCTACCCAGGATGGAGTTCCAGAAGCCCCGCAGCGAGCTGCACGAGCCGCAGGAACACCGGGAATGACCAAAAGGCACCCAGAAGTGAACCAGCGAAAGTGGGGGAAAAATGGAGGAAAAGGAGGAAAAAGTGCCAAATTGTTTAAAAATCCTACCCAGGATGGAGTTCCACAAGTCCCGCAGCGAGCTGCACGAGCCGCAGGAACACCGGGAATGACCAAAAGGCACCCAGAAGTGAACCATCAAAAGTGGGGGACAATTTGAGAAAAAGTTGGAAAAAGGTCCGAAATTGATTAAAAATCCTACCCAGGATGGAGTTCCAGAAGCCCCGCAGCGAGCTGCGCGAGCCGCGGGAACACCGGGAATGACCAAAAGGCACCCAGAAGTGAACCATCAAAAGTGGGGGACAATTTGAGAAAAAGTTGGAAAAAGGTCCGAAATTGAGTAAAAATCCTACCCAGGATGGAGTTCCAGAAGCCCCGCAGCGAGCTGCGCGAGCCGCGGGAACACCGGGAATGACCAAAAGGCACCCAGAAGTGAACCATCAAAAGTGGGGGACAATTTGAGAAAAAGTTGGAAAAAGGTCCGAAATTGAGTAAAAATCCTACCCAGGATGGAGTTCCAGAAGCCCCGCAGCGAGCTGCGCGAGCCGCGGGAACACCGGGAATGACCAAAAGGCACCCAGAAGTGAACCATCAAAAGTGGGGGACAATTTGAGAAAAAGTTGGAAAAAGGTCCGAAATTGATTAAAAATCCTACCCAGGATGGAGTTCCAGAAGCCCCGCAGCGAGCTGCGCGAGCCGCAGGAACACCGGGAATGACCAAAAGGCACCCAGAAGTGAACCATCAAAAGTGGGGGACAATTTGAGAAAAAGTTGGAAAAAGGTCCGAAATTGATTAAAAATCCTACCCAGGATGGAGTTCCAGAAGCCCCGCAGCGAGCTGCGCGAGCTCCGGGGCCCCCGGGAATGACCAAAAGATACCCAGGAGTGAACCAGCCAAAGTGGGGGACAATTTGAGAAAAAGTTGGAAAAAGGTCCGAAATTGTTTAAAAATCCTACCCAGGATGGAGTTCCAGAAGTCCCGCAGCGAGCTGCGCGAGCTCCGGGACCCCCGGGAATGACCAAAAGGCACCCAGAAGTGAACCAGCGAAAGTGGGGGACAATTTGAGAAAAAGTTGGAAAAAGGTCCGAAATTGATTAAAAATCCTACCCAGGATGGAGTTCCAGAAGCCCCGCAGCGAGCTGCGCGAGCCGCGGGAACACCGGGAATGACCAAAAGGCACCCAGAAGTGAACCATCAAAAGTGGGGGACAATTTGAGAAAAAGTTGGAAAAAGGTCCGAAATTGAGTAAAAATCCTACCCAGGATGGAGTTCCAGAAGCCCCGCAGCGAGCTGCGCGAGCCGCGGGAACACCGGGAATGACCAAAAGGCACCCAGAAGTGAACCATCAAAAGTGGGGGACAATTTGAGAAAAAGTTGGAAAAAGGTCCGAAATTGAGTAAAAATCCTACCCAGGATGGAGTTCCAGAAGCCCCGCAGCGAGCTGCGCGAGCCGCGGGAACACCGGGAATGACCAAAAGGCACCCAGAAGTGAACCATCAAAAGTGGGGGACAATTTGAGAAAAAGTTGGAAAAAGGTCCGAAATTGATTAAAAATCCTACCCAGGATGGAGTTCCAGAAGCCCCGCAGCGAGCTGCGCGAGCCGCAGGAACACCGGGAATGACCAAAAGGCACCCAGAAGTGAACCATCAAAAGTGGGGGACAATTTGAGAAAAAGTTGGAAAAAGGTCCGAAATTGATTAAAAATCCTACCCAGGATGGAGTTCCAGAAGCCCCGCAGCGAGCTGCGCGAGCTCCGGGGCCCCCGGGAATGACCAAAAGATACCCAGGAGTGAACCAGCCAAAGTGGGGGACAATTTGAGAAAAAGTTGGAAAAAGGTCCGAAATTGTTTAAAAATCCTACCCAGGATGGAGTTCCAGAAGTCCCGCAGCGAGCTGCGCGAGCTCCGGGACCCCCGGGAATGACCAAAAGGCACCCAGAAGTGAACCAGCGAAAGTGGGGGACAATTTGAGAAAAAGTTGGAAAAAGGTCCGAAATTGATTAAAAATCCTACCCAGGATGGAGTTCCAGAAGCCCCGCAGCGAGCTGCGCGAGCCGCGGGAACACCGGGAATGACCAAAAGGCACCCAGAAGTGAACCATCAAAAGTGGGGGACAATTTGAGAAAAAGTTGGAAAAAGGTCCGAAATTGAGTAAAAATCCTACCCAGGATGGAGTTCCAGAAGCCCCGCAGCGAGCTGCGCGAGCCGCGGGAACACCGGGAATGACCAAAAGGCACCCAGAAGTGAACCATCAAAAGTGGGGGACAATTTGAGAAAAAGTTGGAAAAAGGTCCGAAATTGAGTAAAAATCCTACCCAGGATGGAGTTCCAGAAGCCCCGCAGCGAGCTGCGCGAGCCGCGGGAACACCGGGAATGACCAAAAGGCACCCAGAAGTGAACCATCAAAAGTGGGGGACAATTTGAGAAAAAGTTGGAAAAAGGTCCGAAATTGATTAAAAATCCTACCCAGGATGGAGTTCCAGAAGCCCCGCAGCGAGCTGCGCGAGCCGCAGGAACACCGGGAATGACCAAAAGGCACCCAGAAGTGAACCATCAAAAGTGGGGGACAATTTGAGAAAAAGTTGGAAAAAGGTCCGAAATTGATTAAAAATCCTACCCAGGATGGAGTTCCAGAAGCCCCGCAGCGAGCTGCGCGAGCTCCGGGGCCCCCGGGAATGACCAAAAGATACCCAGGAGTGAACCAGCCAAAGTGGGGGACAATTTGAGAAAAAGTTGGAAAAAGGTCCGAAATTGTTTAAAAATCCTACCCAGGATGGAGTTCCAGAAGTCCCGCAGCGAGCTGCGCGAGCTCCGGGACCCCCGGGAATGACCAAAAGGCACCCAGAAGTGAACCAGCGAAAGTGGGGGACAATTTGAGAAAAAGTTGGAAAAAGGTCCGAAATTGATTAAAAATCCTACCCAGGATGGAGTTCCAGAAGTCCCGCAGCGAGCTGCGCGAGCTCCGGGGCCCCCGGGAATGACCAAAAGATACCCAGGAGTGAACCAGCCAAAGTGGGGGACAATTTGAGAAAAAGTTGGAAAAAGGGCCGAAATTGTTTAAAAATCCTACCCAGGATGGAGTTCCAGAAGTCCCGCAGCGAGCTGCGCGAGCTCCGGGACCCCCGGGAATGACCAAAAGATACCCAGGAGTGAACCAGCCAAAGTGGGGGACAATTTGAGAAAAAGTTGGAAAAAGGTCCGAAATTGTTTAAAAATCCTACCCAGGATGGAGTTCCAGAAGTCCCGCAGCGAGCTGCGCGAGCTCCGGGGCCCCCGGGAATGACCAAAAGATACCCAGGAGTGAACCAGCCCAAGTGGGGCACAAATGGAAGAAAAGCCGGGCCAAGTCCAAAAAAGTTGGCTTTTTTGCCAAAGTGTCAACATGCGTGATTTTGTCAGAGTGTCCACTTTTGGGATTTTTTCTAAGTCCAACAACGAGAGAGGCCTGGCCTCCAGCCTGTCTAGCCTCTTCCATGAGACACTTGGAAAAAATCCCGTGCAAAAAAAGTGGATTTTTTCAAAGTCCAACAACGAGAGAGGCCTAAGTTCCAGCCTCCTTAGCCTCTTTCTTCCGTGGAGCAAAAGTTGGATTTTTTGCCTAAGTGTCAACATGCGTGATTTTGTCAGAGTGTCCACTTTTGGGATTTTTTCTAAGTCCAACAACGAGAGAGGCCTGGCCTCCAGCCTGTTTAGCCTCTTCCATGTGACACTTAGAAAAAATCCCAGCCAAAAAAAGTGGATTTTTTCTAAGTCCAACAACGAGAGAGGCCTAACTTCCAGCCTCCTTAGCCTCTTTCGTTCACATACTTAGAAAAAAATCCCAGCGCCAAGCCCAATGCATTTCAATGGGATTTATTTTTCGAGCCGGATTTTTTCTAAGTCCAACAACGAGAGAGGCTTGAGTTCTAGCCTACTTTAAGCCTCTTTCGATTTTCCCTGTTTTTACCAGGTCTACCAAAACACCCCCATCACGTTAGTAGGTGCGCCAGGCTTAGACAGGCCGAATTGGCAGGAAATGTGTCCGAGTCAAAGTGAGCTATTTTGGGACTCAAAAGTTGGATTTTCCCCCTCTTTTCGATGGTTCTTTTTTCGAATGGTTCTTCCAGGCTCTGAGCGACAGGGGCTCACGCGGACATGCGTGGCCGCCTAGGGGGCGCTATCTCGGACACATTTAGGGACATGGACACCCTGGAAGAACAAACATAAAAATTTTTTCGACCTGATTTCAGACCAGCCTCTTTCTTAAGGACTTCCAGGACTCGAGCGACAGGGGCTCGGTCCTGAGTGCGCGCCCGGCCAGGGGGCGCTATCCCGGACACATTTCGGGACATTTAAACCATGGATGGACAAACATAAAAATTTTTTCGACCTGATTTCAGACCAGCCTCTTTCTTAAGGACTTCCAGGACTCGAGCGACAGGGGCTCGGTCCTGAGTGCGCGCCCGGCCAGGGGGCGCTATCCCGGACACATTTCGGGACATTTAAACCATGGATGGACAAACATAAAAATTGAAAGACCTGATTCCACCCAGCCTCTCGGGGCTTTTCCCAGGGCCGGAGCGACAGGGGCTCGGTCCTACGGCGTGCCCGCCTAGGGGGCGCTATGACGGACACACCAGGGGACACGGACACCCTGGGTGGACAAACATAAAAAATTGAAAGACCTGATTCGACCCAGCCTCTCGGGGCTTTTCCCAGGGCCGTAGCGACAGGGGCTCGGTCCTACGGCGTGCCCGCCTAGGGGGCGCTATGACGGACACACCAGGGGACACGGACACCCTGGGTGGACAAACATAAAAAATGGAAAGACCTGATTCGACCCAGCCTCTCGGGGCTTTTCCCAGGGCCGGAGCGACAGGGGCTCGGCCCTACGGCGTGCCCGCCTAGGGGGCGCTATGACGGACACACCAGGGGACACGGACACCCTGGGTGGACAAACATAAAAAATTGAAAGACCTGATTCGACCCAGCCTCTCGGGGCTTTTCCCAGGGCCGGAGCGACAGGGGCTCGGCCCTACGGCGTGCCCGCCTAGGGGGCGCTATGACGGACACACCAGGGGACACGGACACCCTGGGTGGACAAACATAAAAAATGGAAAGACCTGATTCGACCCAGCCTCTCGGGGCTTTTCCCAGGGCCGGAGCGACAGGGGCTCGGCCCTACGGCGTGCCCGCCTAGGGGGCGCTATGACGGACACACCAGGGGACACGGACACCCTGGGTGGACAAACATAAAAAATTGAAAGACCTTATTCGACCCAGCCTCTCGGGGCTTTCCCAGGGCCGGAGCGACAGGGGCTCGGTCCTACGGCGTGCCCGCCTAGGGGGCGCTATCACGGACACATCAGGGGACACGGACACCCTGGATGGACAAACATAAAAATTGAAAGACCCGATTTGACCCAGCCTCTCGGGGCTTTCCAAGGGCCGGAGCGACAGGGGCTCGGTCCTACTGCACGGCCGCCTAGGGGGCGCCGTGCCGGACACGTTTCCGCCATTTACCGCACGGATAAAATCCTGGGCCCGACGCCGCCCAGGTCACTTGTGACAATTGCCCCCGGACACCTCCCTTTCCCTTTTCCCCTCTAACCTTTTGGTAACCACGACTTGCCATCGGAGCGGCCCCCACCGGCCGGCGTCAGCCGGTTACCCAGGTGCGGGGATTCCTCCGGATTTGCAGGTTTGCCTCTATTGCCACCCGGCAAGCCCGATTTGAAGCGAGACCAAGACGACCCGTCTGCCCTAGTTGTCCTACATCGGACCCGCTCCGGCTCGGCCCCAGCGACTCCCGTTGGCCTATACCGCCTAGGGCCCTCGAC
>NW_026907132.1:37500-45000 GCF_033978795.1 Nerophis ophidion
CCAGAAGGCCCACCTGCCTTGGATCGACACCCGGTTAAGAAACATGGAAAAAGTCCCTCTAGTTAATGGAAGTCAGCAACAAAAAGCTGGATTTTTTCTAAGTGTCAAGGAGGGTGTCGCTTCCAGAAGGCCCACCTGCCTTGGATCGACACCCGGTTAAGAAAAATGAAAAAAGTCCCTCCAGTTAATGGAAGTCAGCAACAAAAAGCTGGATTTTTTCTAAGTGTCAAGGAGGGTGTCGCTTCCAGAAGGCCCGCCTGCCTTGGATCGACACCCGGTTAAGAAACATGGAAAAAGTCCCTCTATTTGATGGAAGTCAGCAACAAAAAGCTGGATTTTTTCTAAGTGTCAAGGAGGGTGTCGCTTCCAGAAGGCCCGCCTGCCTTGGATCGACACCCGGTTAAGAAACATGGAAAAAGTCCCTCAATTTAATGGAAGTCAGCAACAAAAAGCTGGATTTTTTCTAAGTGTGAAGGAGAGGGTCGCCTCCAGAAGGCCCACCTGCCTTGGATCGACACCCGGTTAAGAAACATGGGAAAAGTCCCTCTATTTGATGGAAGTCAGCAACAAAAAGCTGGATTTTTTCTAAGTGTCAAGGAGGGTGTCGCTTCCAGAAGGCCCACCTGCCTTGGATCGACACCCGGTTAAGAAAAATGAAAAAAGTCCCTCCAGTTAATGGAAGTCAGCAACAAAAAGCTGGATTTTTTCTAAGTGTCAAGGAGGGTGTCGCTTCCAGAAGGCCCGCCTGCCTTGGATCGACACCCGGTTAAGAAACATGGAAAAAGTCCCTCTATTTGATGGAAGTCAGCAACAAAAAGCTGGATTTTTTCTAAGTGTCAAGGAGGGTGTCGCTTCCAGAAGGCCCGCCTGCCTTGGATCGACACCCGGTTAAGAAACATGGAAAAAGTCCCTCTATTTGATGGAAGTCAGCAACAAAAAGCTGGATTTTTTCTAAGTGTAAAAGTTGGGATTTTTTCTAAGTGTCAACTTTTGGTGTACCAACCCTTCCAAAATAAAGTCGGGATTTTTTCTAAGTGTCAACTTTTGGTGTACCAACCCTTCCAAAATAAAGTCGGGATTTTTTCTAAGTGTCAACTTTTGGTGTACCAACACTTCCAAAATAAAGTGGGGATTTTTTCTAAGTGTCAACTTATATAGTCGGGATTTTTTCCAAGTGTCAACTTATATAGTCGGGATTTTTTCCAAGTGTCAATTTATAAAGTGGGGATTTTTTTCCAAGTGTCAACCTGTAAAGTGGGGATTTTTTTTCCAAGTGTCCACTTTTGGTTCACCATGCCTTCCAGAATCAAAGAAGCCCCCGAGTGAGACCCAAAAAACCGGACCGAGTGATGTCATTTGGGGTCCTATTTTCAGTCATTTTGTGGGATTTCGGTGACGCCGAGGAGGGAAGCAGGTGTCAAGGGACAGGGGGGTGCCTGTCCCTTTAAGAAGGCCGGCTTGCCGTGGATCTACACCCGGGTAGGGAATTCAAAATAGGTCCCTCTATTTGCTGGAGGGAAGCAGGTGTCAAGGGACAGGGGGGTGCCTGTCCCTTTAAGAAGGCCGGCTTGCCGTGGATCTACACCCGGGTAGGGAATTCAAAATAGGTCCCTCTATTTGCTGGAAGTCAGCACGAAAAAGCTGGAAATATGACAGGGGAAAAAAAAAAAGAAGAAGCTGCAATGATGGCAGAGTGTCCATGTGCCTGTCCCTTTAAGAAGGCCGGCTTGCCGTGGATCTCCACCCGGGTGGGGAATTCCAAATAGGTCCCTCTATTTGCTGGAAGTGCCCCCCCAAAAAGCTGTCCATTTCCCCAAGTTTTTAAGGAGGGAAAAGCCACTTTAAGCCTAAAAAGGAAAGCGGGGATTTGGAGCCCTCCGGTGGACTTCCGCCGCCGCTGCACCCTTAGAAGAAAAAGCTGCACTTATGGCAGAGTGTCCATGTGCCTGTGCCTTTAGGAAGGCCGGCTTGCCGTGGTTCTGCACCAGGGTAGGGAATTCAAAATAGGTCCCTCTATCTGCTGGAAGTCAGCACAAAAAAAAGCTGGAAATATGACAGAGTGTCAACTTTTAGTGTAATAGACCTGCGAAAGTCAAAGTCGGGATTTTTTCTAAGTGTCCACTTTTGGTGTACCAACCTTTCCAAAATAAAGTGGGGATTTTTTCTAAGTGTCCACTTTTGGTGTACCAACCTTTCCAAAATAAAGTGGGGATTTTTTCTAAGTGTCCACTTTTGGTGTACCAACCCTTCCAAAATAAAGTGGGGATTTTTTCCAAGTGTCAACTTATAAAGTCGGGATTTTTTCTAAGTGTCAACTTATAAAGTCGGGATTTTTTCTAAGTGTCAACTTATAAAGTCTGGATTTTTTCCAAGTGTCAACTTATAAAGTGGGGATTTTTTCCAAGTGTCAACTTATATAGTCGGGATTTTTTTTCAAAGTGTCAACTTGTAAAGTGGGGATTTTTTCCAAGTGTCTACTTTTGGTTCACCATGCCTTCCAGAGTCAAAGAAGCCCCCGAGTGAGACCCAAAGAACCGGACCGAGTGATGTCATTTGGGGCCCTATTTTGAGTCATTTTGTGGGATTTCGGTGACGCCGAGGAGGGAAGCAGGTGTCAAGGGACAGGGGGGTGCCTGTCCCTTTAAGAAGGCCGGCTTGCCGTGGATCTACACCCGGGTAGGGAATTCAAAACAGGTCCCTCTATTTGCTGGAAGTCAGCACGAAAAAAAGCTGGAAATATGACAGAGTGCCCCAAAAAAAAAAAGAAGCTGCAATGATGGCAGAGTGTCCATGTTGCTGTCCCTTTAGGAAGGCCGGCTCGCCGTGGATCTCCACCCGGGTGGGGAATTCCAAATAGGTCCCTCCATTTGCTGGAAGTGCCCCCCCAAAAAGCTGTCCATTTCCCCAAGTTTTTAAGGGAAACAAAAACCAGGGTTGGGGTTGGATGCATCACACTGTAAGTCTCGGCTGCAGCCAGAAGCAAGTATTAAAAAGGTAGACATCAACCATCATTTAAAAAGGGGAAAACAAATCCATTCATCAATAAATCATATCCAAATTAAAAAAAAGAGGCAGCTCAAAAGAGAGGGTGTGTGTCCAGCAGAAAATAGGCATGATAAACAAAGAGGGCTGGGGTTTGGAGGAGGGCAAAATGTCCCGCAGCCGGCCGCCCGAGTTCCGGGATGCCCAGCACGTCCATAACGCACCCCGCAAAGTCAAACTGGAAGTGGAGGGGAAAAAAGCTGGGAAAGAAGTTGAATGTCCTCAAAGTGTTCCAAAATCAGTCCCACGAGTCCCGCAGCTGGCCACCCGAGTCCAGGGAAGCCCGGCACCTCCGTAACAAGGCCCGCAAAGTCACACTGCAAGTGGGGGAGAAAAGCTGGCATAGTAGCCAAAAGTCCTCAAAGTGTTCAAAAATCAGTCCCCCACCAGCCCCGCAGCTGGCCACCCGAGTCCAGGGACGCCCGGCACAGCCGTAACGCACCCCGCAAAGTCAAACTGCAAGTGGGGGAGAAAAGCTGGGGGAAAATCCAAAAGTCCTCAAAGTTTTCAAAATCCGCACCCGGGACTGAGTCCAGCAAGTCCCCCCGGTCCCAAAAATGCCATTTTTTTCAAAAAATACCCAAAAAATGCGGGGGCCGGATTTCGGAACCGGCGTACCGCTTTCGGCCCGCGTGCCCTAGATTGGAGACCGATGTCAAAAATGGACGCCGGTCGGGTATTTTTTTCCTTGGGGTCTATAGAGAGTAAATCCGGAGGAAAATTGGCCTTACGAGCAAAGGGAGGGATTTTAGGGGGCATAACGTCCAGCCGCGTGCCTCCCGGGTCCCGGGGAAGAGAAAGTCCAGAAAACTCATAAAATCATGCCCAGCATGGAGATCCACAAGTCCCGCCGCAGGCCCGAGGCTTCCCGGGTCCCGGGAATGACCAAAAGACACCCAGGAGTGGACCATCGAAAGTGGGAGGGAAATGGAGGGAAAGTCGGGAAAAAGGTCCAAAATGGGTTGAAAATCATATGATCCCACCCAGGGTAGAGTTCCACAAGTCCCGCAGCGAGCTGCACGAGCCGCAGGAACACCGGGAATGACCAAAAGGCACCCAGAAGTGAACCAGCGAAAGTGGGGGAAAAATGGAGGAAAAGGAGGAAAAAGTACCAAATTGTTTAAAAATCCTACCCAGGATGGAGTTCCACAAGTCCCGCAGCGAGCTGCACGAGCCGCAGGAACACCGGGAATGACCAAAAGGCACCCAGAAGTGAACCAGCGAAAGTGGGGGAAAAATGGAGGAAAAGGAGGAAAAAGTACCAAATTGTTTAAAAATCCTACCCAGGATGGAGTTCCACAAGTCCCGCAGCGAGCTGCACGAGCCGCAGGAACACCGGGAATGACCAAAAGGCACCCAGAAGTGAACCAGCGAAAGTGGGGGAAAAATGGAGGAAAAGGAGGAAAAAGTACCAAATTGTTTAAAAATCCTACCCAGGATGGAGTTCCACAAGTCCCGCAGCGAGCTGCACGAGCCGCAGGAACACCGGGAATGACCAAAAGGCACCCAGAAGTGAACCAGCGAAAGTGGGGGAAAAATGGAGGAAAAGGAGGAAAAAGTACCAAATTGTTTAAAAATCCTACCCAGGATGGAGTTCCACAAGTCCCGCAGCGAGCTGCACGAGCCGCAGGAACACCGGGAATGACCAAAAGGCACCCAGAAGTGAACCATCAAAAGTGGGGGACAATTTGAGAAAAATTTGGAAAAAGGTCCGAAATTGATTAAAAATCCTACCCAGGATGGAGTTCCAGAAGCCCCGCAGCGAGCTGCCCGAGCCGCGGGAACACCGGGAATGACCAAAAGATACCCAGAAGTGAATCAGCGAAAGTGGGGGAAAAATGGAGGAAAAGGAGGAAAAAGTACCAAATTGTTTAAAAATCCTACCCAGGATGGAGTTCCACAAGTCCCGCAGCGAGCTGCACGAGCCGCAGGAACACCGGGAATGACCAAAAGATACCCAGAAGTGAACCAGCGAAAGTGGGGGGAAAATGGAGGAAAAGGAGGAAAAAGTACCAAATTGTTTAAAAATCCTACCCAGGATGGAGTTCCACAAGTCCCGCAAAGAGCTGCACGAGCCGCAGGAACACCGGGAATGACCAAAAGGCACCCAGAAGTGAACCATCAAAAGTGGGGGACAATTTGAGAAAAAGTTGGAAAAAGGTCCGAAATTGATTAAAAATCCTACCCAGGATGGAGTTCCAGAAGCCCCGCAGCGAGCTGCGCGAGCCGCAGGAACACCGGGAATGACCAAAAGGCACCCAGAAGTGAACCATCAAAAGTGGGGGACAATTTGAGAAAAAGTTGGAAAAAGGTCCGAAATTGATTAAAAATCCTACCCAGGATGGAGTTCCAGAAGCCCCGCAGCGAGCTGCGCGAGCTCCGGGGCCCCCGGGAATGACCAAAAGATACCCAGGAGTGAACCAGCCAAAGTGGGGGACAATTTGAGAAAAAGTTGGAAAAAGGTCCGAAATTGTTTAAAAATCCTACCCAGGATGGAGTTCCAGAAGTCCCGCAGCGAGCTGCGCGAGCTCCGGGACCCCCGGGAATGACCAAAAGGCACCCAGAAGTGAACCAGCGAAAGTGGGGGACAATTTGAGAAAAAGTTGGAAAAAGGTCCGAAATTGATTAAAAATCCTACCCAGGATGGAGTTCCAGAAGTCCCGCAGCGAGCTGCGCGAGCTCCGGGGCCCCCGGGAATGACCAAAAGATACCCAGGAGTGAACCAGCCAAAGTGGGGGACAATTTGAGAAAAAGTTGGAAAAAGGGCCGAAATTGTTTAAAAATCCTACCCAGGATGGAGTTCCAGAAGTCCCGCAGCGAGCTGCGCGAGCTCCGGGACCCCCGGGAATGACCAAAAGATACCCAGGAGTGAACCAGCCAAAGTGGGGGACAATTTGAGAAAAAGTTGGAAAAAGGTCCGAAATTGTTTAAAAATCCTACCCAGGATGGAGTTCCAGAAGTCCCGCAGCGAGCTGCGCGAGCTCCGGGGCCCCCGGGAATGACCAAAAGATACCCAGGAGTGAACCAGCCCAAGTGGGGCACAAATGGAAGAAAAGCCGGGCCAAGTCCAAAAAAGTTGGCTTTTTTGCCAAAGTGTCAACATGCGTGATTTTGTCAGAGTGTCCACTTTTGGGATTTTTTCTAAGTCCAACAACGAGAGAGGCCTGGCCTCCAGCCTGTCTAGCCTCTTCCATGAGACACTTGGAAAAAATCCCGTGCAAAAAAAGTGGATTTTTTCAAAGTCCAACAACGAGAGAGGCCTAAGTTCCAGCCTCCTTAGCCTCTTTCTTCCGTGGAGCAAAAGTTGGATTTTTTGCCTAAGTGTCAACATGCGTGATTTTGTCAGAGTGTCCACTTTTGGGATTTTTTCTAAGTCCAACAACGAGAGAGGCCTGGCCTCCAGCCTGTTTAGCCTCTTCCATGTGACACTTAGAAAAAATCCCAGCCAAAAAAAGTGGATTTTTTCTAAGTCCAACAACGAGAGAGGCCTAACTTCCAGCCTCCTTAGCCTCTTTCGTTCACATACTTAGAAAAAAATCCCAGCGCCAAGCCCAATGCATTTCAATGGGATTTATTTTTCGAGCCGGATTTTTTCTAAGTCCAACAACGAGAGAGGCTTGAGTTCTAGCCTACTTTAAGCCTCTTTCGATTTTCCCTGTTTTTACCAGGTCTACCAAAACACCCCCATCACGTTAGTAGGTGCGCCAGGCTTAGACAGGCCGAATTGGCAGGAAATGTGTCCGAGTCAAAGTGAGCTATTTTGGGACTCAAAAGTTGGATTTTCCCCCTCTTTTCGATGGTTCTTTTTTCGAATGGTTCTTCCAGGCTCTGAGCGACAGGGGCTCACGCGGACATGCGTGGCCGCCTAGGGGGCGCTATCTCGGACACATTTAGGGACATGGACACCCTGGAAGAACAAACATAAAAATTTTTTCGACCTGATTTCAGACCAGCCTCTTTCTTAAGGACTTCCAGGACTCGAGCGACAGGGGCTCGGTCCTGAGTGCGCGCCCGGCCAGGGGGCGCTATCCCGGACACATTTCGGGACATTTAAACCATGGATGGACAAACATAAAAATTTTTTCGACCTGATTTCAGACCAGCCTCTTTCTTAAGGACTTCCAGGACTCGAGCGACAGGGGCTCGGTCCTGAGTGCGCGCCCGGCCAGGGGGCGCTATCCCGGACACATTTCGGGACATTTAAACCATGGATGGACAAACATAAAAATTGAAAGACCTGATTCCACCCAGCCTCTCGGGGCTTTTCCCAGGGCCGGAGCGACAGGGGCTCGGTCCTACGGCGTGCCCGCCTAGGGGGCGCTATGACGGACACACCAGGGGACACGGACACCCTGGGTGGACAAACATAAAAAATTGAAAGACCTGATTCGACCCAGCCTCTCGGGGCTTTTCCCAGGGCCGTAGCGACAGGGGCTCGGTCCTACGGCGTGCCCGCCT
>NW_026907132.1:55000-128263 GCF_033978795.1 Nerophis ophidion
CAACAAAAAGCTGGATTTTTTCTAAGTGTCAAGGAGGGTGTCGCTTCCAGAAGGCCCACCCGCCTTGGATCGACACCCGGTTAAGAAAAATGAAAAAAGTCCCTCTATTTAATGGAAGTCAGCAACAAAAAGCTGGAATTTTTCTAAGTGTCAAGGAGGGTGTCGCTTCCAGAAGGCCCACCCGCCTTGGATCACCACCCGGTTAAGAAAAATGAAAAAAGTCCCTCTATTTAATGGAAGTCAGCAACAAAAAGCTGCACATATGACAGAGTATCTAGGAGGGTGTCGCTTCCAGAAGGCCCACCCGCCGTCAGCAACAAAAAGCTGGCTAACCCTAACCCTAACCCTAACCCTAATCCCAACCCTAACCCTAACCCTAACCCTAGGTGTCCAGGCGGGGGTCCCTTCCAGGAGGCCCCCCGGCCTTGGATCACCAGCCGGGTCGATAAGTCAAAAGTAGTCCCTCTATTTGATGGAAGTCAGAGGAAAAAAGCTGGAAATATGACAAGGTGTCCCGGAGGGAGTCCCTTCAAGAAGGCCCCGCTAACCCTAACCCTAATCCCAACCCTAACCCTAACCCTAAGTGTCAAGGAGGGTGTCACTTCCAGAAGGCCCACCCGCCTTGGATCACATTCCGGTTAAGAAACATGAAAAAAGTCCCTCTATTGAATGGAAGTCAGCACAAAAAAGCTGAAAATATGACAAAGTGTCAAGGAGGGTGTCGCTTCCAGAAGGCCCGCCCGCCTTGGATCGACACCCGGCTAAGAAACATGAAAAAAGTCCCTCTATTTAATGGAAGTCAGAGGGAAAAAAAAGCTGGAATTTTTCTAAGTGTCAAAGTCGGGATTTTTTCTAAGTGTCAACTTTTGGAGTACCAACCCTTCCAAAACAAAGTCGGGATTTTTTCTAAGTGTCAACTTTTGGAGTACCAACCCTTCCAAAACAAAGTCGGGATTTTTTCTAAGTGTCAACTTTTGGAGTACCAACCCTTCCAAAACAAAGTCGGGATTTTTTCTAAGTGTCAACTTTTGGAGTACCAACCCTTCCAAAACAAAGTCGGGATTTTTTCTAAGTGTCAACTTTTGGAGTACCAACCCTTCCAAAACAAAGTCGGGAGTGAGACCTAAACAACCGGGCCGAGTGATGTCATTTGGGGCCCTATTTTGAGTCATTTTGTGGGATTTCGGTGACGCCGAGGAGCGAAGCAGGTGTTCCGGGAGGGGGGTGCCTGTCCCTTTAAGAAGGCCGGCTTGCCGTGGATCTACACCCGGGTAGGGAATTCAAAATAGGTCCCTCTATTTGCTGGAAGTCAGCACAAAATATAGCTGTACATTTGCCCAAGGCTCTAAAGAGGGAAAGGCAACTTTAAGCCTAAAAAGGAAAGCGGGGATTTGGAGCCCTCCGGTGGACTTCCGCCGCCGCTGCACCCTTAGCTGGAAGTCAGTGCCAAAAAAAAAAAAAGAAGCTGCGAATAGTGTCCATGTGCCTGTCCCTTTAGGAAAGCCGGCTTGCCGTGGATCTCCACCCGGGTGGGGAATTCCAAATAGGTCCCTCTATTTGATGGAAGTCAGCAACAAAAAGCTGGATTTTTTCTAAGTGTCAAGGAGGGTGTCGCTTCCAGAAGGCCCACCTGCCTTGGATCGACACCCGGTTAAGAAAAATGAAAAATGCCCCTCTAGTTAATGGAAGTCAGCAACAAAAAGCTGGATTTTTTCTAAGTGTCAAGGAGGGTGTCGCTTCCAGAAGGCCCACCCGCCTTGGATCACCACCCGGTTAAGAAAAATGAAAAAAGCCCCTCTAGTTAATGGAAGTCAGCAACAAAAAGCTGGAATTTTTCTAAGTGTCAAGGAGGGTGTCGCTTCCAGAAGGCCCACCTGCCTTGGATCGACACCCGGTTAAGAAAAATTAAAAAAGTCCCTCTATTTGATGGAAGTCAGCAACAAAAAGCTGGATTTTTTCTAAGTGTCAAGGAGGGTGTCGCTTCCAGAAGGCCCACCTGCCTTGGATCACCACCCGGTTAAGAAAAATGAAAAAAGTCCCTCTAGTTAATGGAAGTCAGCAACAAAAAGCTGGAATTTTTCTAAGTGTCAAGGAGGGTGTCGCTTCCAGAAGGCCCACCTGCCTTGGATCGACACCCGGTTAAGAAACATGAAAAAAGTCCCTCTATTTAATGGAAGTCAGCAACAAAAAGCTGGATTTTTTCTAAGTGTGAAGGAGAGGGTCGCTTCCAGATGGCCCACCTGCCTTGGATCGACACCCGGTTAAGAAACATGGGAAAAGTCCCTCTATTTGATGGAAGTCAGCAACAAAAAGCTGGATTTTTTCTAAGTGTCAAGGAGGGTGTCGCTTCCAGAAGGCCCACCTGCCTTGGATCGACACCCGGTTAAGAAACATGGAAAAAGTCCCTCTAGTTAATGGAAGTCAGCAACAAAAAGCTGGATTTTTTCTAAGTGTCAAGGAGGGTGTCGCTTCCAGAAGGCCCACCTGCCTTGGATCGACACCCGGTTAAGAAAAATGAAAAAAGTCCCTCCAGTTAATGGAAGTCAGCAACAAAAAGCTGGATTTTTTCTAAGTGTCAAGGAGGGTGTCGCTTCCAGAAGGCCCGCCTGCCTTGGATCGACACCCGGTTAAGAAACATGGAAAAAGTCCCTCTATTTGATGGAAGTCAGCAACAAAAAGCTGGATTTTTTCTAAGTGTCAAGGAGGGTGTCGCTTCCAGAAGGCCCGCCTGCCTTGGATCGACACCCGGTTAAGAAACATGGAAAAAGTCCCTCAATTTAATGGAAGTCAGCAACAAAAAGCTGGATTTTTTCTAAGTGTGAAGGAGAGGGTCGCCTCCAGAAGGCCCACCTGCCTTGGATCGACACCCGGTTAAGAAACATGGGAAAAGTCCCTCTATTTGATGGAAGTCAGCAACAAAAAGCTGGATTTTTTCTAAGTGTCAAGGAGGGTGTCGCTTCCAGAAGGCCCACCTGCCTTGGATCGACACCCGGTTAAGAAAAATGAAAAAAGTCCCTCCAGTTAATGGAAGTCAGCAACAAAAAGCTGGATTTTTTCTAAGTGTCAAGGAGGGTGTCGCTTCCAGAAGGCCCGCCTGCCTTGGATCGACACCCGGTTAAGAAACATGGAAAAAGTCCCTCTATTTGATGGAAGTCAGCAACAAAAAGCTGGATTTTTTCTAAGTGTCAAGGAGGGTGTCGCTTCCAGAAGGCCCGCCTGCCTTGGATCGACACCCGGTTAAGAAACATGGAAAAAGTCCCTCTATTTGATGGAAGTCAGCAACAAAAAGCTGGATTTTTTCTAAGTGTAAAAGTTGGGATTTTTTCTAAGTGTCAACTTTTGGTGTACCAACCCTTCCAAAATAAAGTCGGGATTTTTTCTAAGTGTCAACTTTTGGTGTACCAACCCTTCCAAAATAAAGTCGGGATTTTTTCTAAGTGTCAACTTTTGGTGTACCAACACTTCCAAAATAAAGTGGGGATTTTTTCTAAGTGTCAACTTATATAGTCGGGATTTTTTCCAAGTGTCAATTTATAAAGTGGGGATTTTTTTCCAAGTGTCAACCTGTAAAGTGGGGATTTTTTTTCCAAGTGTCCACTTTTGGTTCACCATGCCTTCCAGAATCAAAGAAGCCCCCGAGTGAGACCCAAAAAACCGGACCGAGTGATGTCATTTGGGGTCCTATTTTCAGTCATTTTGTGGGATTTCGGTGACGCCGAGGAGGGAAGCAGGTGTCAAGGGACAGGGGGGTGCCTGTCCCTTTAAGAAGGCCGGCTTGCCGTGGATCTACACCCGGGTAGGGAATTCAAAATAGGTCCCTCTATTTGCTGGAGGGAAGCAGGTGTCAAGGGACAGGGGGGTGCCTGTCCCTTTAAGAAGGCCGGCTTGCCGTGGATCTACACCCGGGTAGGGAATTCAAAATAGGTCCCTCTATTTGCTGGAAGTCAGCACGAAAAAGCTGGAAATATGACAGGGGAAAAAAAAAAAGAAGAAGCTGCAATGATGGCAGAGTGTCCATGTGCCTGTCCCTTTAAGAAGGCCGGCTTGCCGTGGATCTCCACCCGGGTGGGGAATTCCAAATAGGTCCCTCTATTTGCTGGAAGTGCCCCCCCAAAAAGCTGTCCATTTCCCCAAGTTTTTAAGGAGGGAAAAGCCACTTTAAGCCTAAAAAGGAAAGCGGGGATTTGGAGCCCTCCGGTGGACTTCCGCCGCCGCTGCACCCTTAGAAGAAAAAGCTGCACTTATGGCAGAGTGTCCATGTGCCTGTGCCTTTAGGAAGGCCGGCTTGCCGTGGTTCTGCACCAGGGTAGGGAATTCAAAATAGGTCCCTCTATCTGCTGGAAGTCAGCACAAAAAAAAGCTGGAAATATGACAGAGTGTCAACTTTTAGTGTAATAGACCTGCGAAAGTCAAAGTCGGGATTTTTTCTAAGTGTCCACTTTTGGTGTACCAACCTTTCCAAAATAAAGTGGGGATTTTTTCTAAGTGTCCACTTTTGGTGTACCAACCTTTCCAAAATAAAGTGGGGATTTTTTCTAAGTGTCCACTTTTGGTGTACCAACCCTTCCAAAATAAAGTGGGGATTTTTTCCAAGTGTCAACTTATAAAGTCGGGATTTTTTCTAAGTGTCAACTTATAAAGTCGGGATTTTTTCTAAGTGTCAACTTATAAAGTCTGGATTTTTTCCAAGTGTCAACTTATAAAGTGGGGATTTTTTCCAAGTGTCAACTTATATAGTCGGGATTTTTTTTCAAAGTGTCAACTTGTAAAGTGGGGATTTTTTCCAAGTGTCTACTTTTGGTTCACCATGCCTTCCAGAGTCAAAGAAGCCCCCGAGTGAGACCCAAAGAACCGGACCGAGTGATGTCATTTGGGGCCCTATTTTGAGTCATTTTGTGGGATTTCGGTGACGCCGAGGAGGGAAGCAGGTGTCAAGGGACAGGGGGGTGCCTGTCCCTTTAAGAAGGCCGGCTTGCCGTGGATCTACACCCGGGTAGGGAATTCAAAACAGGTCCCTCTATTTGCTGGAAGTCAGCACGAAAAAAAGCTGGAAATATGACAGAGTGCCCCAAAAAAAAAAAGAAGCTGCAATGATGGCAGAGTGTCCATGTTGCTGTCCCTTTAGGAAGGCCGGCTCGCCGTGGATCTCCACCCGGGTGGGGAATTCCAAATAGGTCCCTCCATTTGCTGGAAGTGCCCCCCCAAAAAGCTGTCCATTTCCCCAAGTTTTTAAGGGAAACAAAAACCAGGGTTGGGGTTGGATGCATCACACTGTAAGTCTCGGCTGCAGCCAGAAGCAAGTATTAAAAAGGTAGACATCAACCATCATTTAAAAAGGGGAAAACAAATCCATTCATCAATAAATCATATCCAAATTAAAAAAAAGAGGCAGCTCAAAAGAGAGGGTGTGTGTCCAGCAGAAAATAGGCATGATAAACAAAGAGGGCTGGGGTTTGGAGGAGGGCAAAATGTCCCGCAGCCGGCCGCCCGAGTTCCGGGATGCCCAGCACGTCCATAACGCACCCCGCAAAGTCAAACTGGAAGTGGAGGGGAAAAAAGCTGGGAAAGAAGTTGAATGTCCTCAAAGTGTTCCAAAATCAGTCCCACGAGTCCCGCAGCTGGCCACCCGAGTCCAGGGAAGCCCGGCACCTCCGTAACAAGGCCCGCAAAGTCACACTGCAAGTGGGGGAGAAAAGCTGGCATAGTAGCCAAAAGTCCTCAAAGTGTTCAAAAATCAGTCCCCCACCAGCCCCGCAGCTGGCCACCCGAGTCCAGGGACGCCCGGCACAGCCGTAACGCACCCCGCAAAGTCAAACTGCAAGTGGGGGAGAAAAGCTGGGGGAAAATCCAAAAGTCCTCAAAGTTTTCAAAATCCGCACCCGGGACTGAGTCCAGCAAGTCCCCCCGGTCCCAAAAATGCCATTTTTTTCAAAAAATACCCAAAAAATGCGGGGGCCGGATTTCGGAACCGGCGTACCGCTTTCGGCCCGCGTGCCCTAGATTGGAGACCGATGTCAAAAATGGACGCCGGTCGGGTATTTTTTTCCTTGGGGTCTATAGAGAGTAAATCCGGAGGAAAATTGGCCTTACGAGCAAAGGGAGGGATTTTAGGGGGCATAACGTCCAGCCGCGTGCCTCCCGGGTCCCGGGGAAGAGAAAGTCCAGAAAACTCATAAAATCATGCCCAGCATGGAGATCCACAAGTCCCGCCGCAGGCCCGAGGCTTCCCGGGTCCCGGGAATGACCAAAAGACACCCAGGAGTGGACCATCGAAAGTGGGAGGGAAATGGAGGGAAAGTCGGGAAAAAGGTCCAAAATGGGTTGAAAATCATATGATCCCACCCAGGGTAGAGTTCCACAAGTCCCGCAGCGAGCTGCACGAGCCGCAGGAACACCGGGAATGACCAAAAGGCACCCAGAAGTGAACCAGCGAAAGTGGGGGAAAAATGGAGGAAAAGGAGGAAAAAGTACCAAATTGTTTAAAAATCCTACCCAGGATGGAGTTCCACAAGTCCCGCAGCGAGCTGCACGAGCCGCAGGAACACCGGGAATGACCAAAAGGCACCCAGAAGTGAACCAGCGAAAGTGGGGGAAAAATGGAGGAAAAGGAGGAAAAAGTACCAAATTGTTTAAAAATCCTACCCAGGATGGAGTTCCACAAGTCCCGCAGCGAGCTGCACGAGCCGCAGGAACACCGGGAATGACCAAAAGGCACCCAGAAGTGAACCAGCGAAAGTGGGGGAAAAATGGAGGAAAAGGAGGAAAAAGTACCAAATTGTTTAAAAATCCTACCCAGGATGGAGTTCCACAAGTCCCGCAGCGAGCTGCACGAGCCGCAGGAACACCGGGAATGACCAAAAGGCACCCAGAAGTGAACCAGCGAAAGTGGGGGAAAAATGGAGGAAAAGGAGGAAAAAGTACCAAATTGTTTAAAAATCCTACCCAGGATGGAGTTCCACAAGTCCCGCAGCGAGCTGCACGAGCCGCAGGAACACCGGGAATGACCAAAAGGCACCCAGAAGTGAACCATCAAAAGTGGGGGACAATTTGAGAAAAATTTGGAAAAAGGTCCGAAATTGATTAAAAATCCTACCCAGGATGGAGTTCCAGAAGCCCCGCAGCGAGCTGCCCGAGCCGCGGGAACACCGGGAATGACCAAAAGATACCCAGAAGTGAATCAGCGAAAGTGGGGGAAAAATGGAGGAAAAGGAGGAAAAAGTACCAAATTGTTTAAAAATCCTACCCAGGATGGAGTTCCACAAGTCCCGCAAAGAGCTGCACGAGCCGCAGGAACACCGGGAATGACCAAAAGGCACCCAGAAGTGAACCATCAAAAGTGGGGGACAATTTGAGAAAAAGTTGGAAAAAGGTCCGAAATTGATTAAAAATCCTACCCAGGATGGAGTTCCAGAAGCCCCGCAGCGAGCTGCACGAGCCGCGGGAACACCGGGAATGACCAAAAGGCACCCAGAAGTGAACCATCAAAAGTGGGGGACAATTTGAGAAAAAGTTGGAAAAAGGTCCGAAATTGATTAAAAATCCTACCCAGGATGGAGTTCCAGAAGCCCCGCAGCGAGCTGCACGAGCCGCAGGAACACCGGGAATGACCAAAAGGCACCCAGAAGTGAACCAGCGAAAGTGGGGGAAAAATGGAGGAAAAGGAGGAAAAAGTACCAAATTGTTTAAAATTCCTACCCAGGATGGAGTTCCAGAAGTCCCGCAGCGAGCTGCACGAGCCGCAGGAACACCGGGAATGACCAAAAGGCACCCAGAAGTGAACCAGCGAAAGTGGGGGAAAAATGGAGGAAAAGGAGGAAAAAGTACCAAATTGTTTAAAAATCCTACCCAGGATGGAGTTCCAGAAGTCCCGCAGCGAGCTGCACGAGCCGCAGGAACACCGGGAATGACAAAAAGGCACCCAGAAGTGAACCATCAAAAGTGGGGGGACAATTTGAGAAAAAGTTGGAAAAAGGTCCGAAATTGATTAAAAATCCTACCCAGGATGGAATACCAGAAGCCCCGCAGCGAGCTGCACGAGCTCCGGGACCCCCGGGAATGACCAAAAGGCACCCAGAAGTGAACCATCAAAAGTGGGGGACAATTTGAGAAAAAGTTGGAAAAAGGTCCGAAATTGTTTAAAAATCCTACCCAGGATGGAGTTCCAGAAGTCCCGCAGCGAGCTGCACGAGCCGCAGGAACACCGGGAATGACAAAAAGGCACCCAGAAGTGAACCATCAAAAGTGGGGGACAATTTGAGAAAAAGTTGGAAAAAGGTCCGAAATTGATTAAAAATCCTACCCAGGATGGAATACCAGAAGCCCCGCAGCGAGCTGCACGAGCTCCGGGACCCCCCGGGAATGACCAAAAGGCACCCAGAAGTGAACCATCAAAAGTGGGGGACAATTTGAGAAAAAGTTGGAAAAAGGTCCGAAATTGTTTAAAAATCCTACCCAGGATGGAGTTCCAGAAGTCCCGCAGCGAGCTGCACGAGCCGCAGGAACACCGGGAATGACCAAAAGGCACCCAGAAGTGAACCAGCGAAAGTGGGGGAAAAAATGGAGGAAAAGGAGGAAAAAGTACCAAATTGTTTAAAAATCCTACCCAGGATGGAGTTCCAGAAGCCCCGCAGCGAGCTGCGCGAGCCGCAGGAACACCGGGAATGACCAAAAGGCACCCAGAAGTGAACCATCAAAAGTGGGGGACAATTTGAGAAAAAGTTGGAAAAAGGTCCGAAATTGATTAAAAATCCTACCCAGGATGGAGTTCCAGAAGCCCCGCAGCGAGCTGCACGAGCCGCGGGAACACCGGGAATGACCAAAAGGCACCCAGAAGTGAACCAGCGAAAGTGGGGGACAATTTGAGAAAAAGTTGGAAAAAGGTCCGAAATTGTTTAAAAATCCTACCCAGGATGGAGTTCCAGAAGTCCCGCAGCGAGCTGCACGAGCCGCAGGAACACCGATAATGAACAAAAGGCACCCAGAAGTGAACCAACGAAAGTGGGGGAAAAATGGAGGTAGGAGGAAAAAGTACCAAATTGTTTAAAAATCCTACCAGGATGGAGTTCCACAACTCCCGCAAAGAGCTGCACGAGCCGCAGGAACACCGGGGATGACCAAAAGGCACCCAGAAGTGAACCATCAAAAGTGGGGGACAATTTGAGAAAAAGTTGGAAAAAGGTCCGAAATTGAATAAAAATCCTACCCAGGATGGAGTTCCAGAAACCCCGCAGCGAGCTGCCCGAGCCGCGGGAACACCGGGAATGACCAAAAGGCACCCAGAAGTGAACCATCAAAAGTGGGGGACAATTTGAGAAAAAGTTGGAAAAAGGTCCGAAATTGTTTAAAAATCCTACCCAGGATGGAGTTCCACAAGTCCCGCAGCGAGCTGCACGAGCCACAGGAACACCGGGAATGACCAAAAGGCACCCAGAAGTGAACCATCAAAAGTGGGGGACAATTTGAGAAAAAGTTGGAAAAAGGTCCCAAATTGTTTAAAAATCCTACCCAGGATGGAGTTCCAGAAGTCCCGCAGCGAGCTGCACGAGCCGCAGGAACACCGGGAATGACCAAAAGGCACCCAGAAGTGAACCATCAAAAGTGGGGGACAATTTGAGAAAAAGTTGGAAAAAGGTCCGAAATTGATTAAAAATCCTACCCAGGATGGAGTTCCAGAAGCCCCGCAGCGAGCTGCACGAGACGCAGGAACACCGGGAATGACCAAAAGGCACCCAGAAGTGAACCATCAAAAGTGGGGGACAATTTGAGAAAAAGTTGGAAAAAGGTCCGAAATTGATTAAAAATCCTACCCAGGATGGAGTTCCAGAAGCCCCGCAGCGAGCTGCACGAGCCGCAGGAACACCGGGAATGACCAAAAGATACCCAGGAGTGAACCAGCCAAAGTGGGGGACAATTTGAGAAAAAGTTGGAAAAAGGTCCGAAATTGATTAAAAATCCTACCCAGGATGGAGTTCCAGAAGCCCCGCAGCGAGCTGCACGAGCCGCAGGAACACCGGGAATGACCAAAAGATACCCAGGAGTGAACCAGCCAAAGTGGGGGACAATTTGAGAAAAAGTTGGAAAAAAGGTCCGAAATTGTTTAAAAATCCCACCCAGGGTAGAGTTCCACAAGTCCCGCAGCGAGCTGCACGAGCCGCAGGAACACCGGGAATGACCAAAAGGCACCCAGAAGTGAACCAGCGAAAGTGGGGGAAAAATGGAGGAAAAGGAGGAAAAAGTGCCAAATTGTTTAAAAATCCTACCCAGGATGGAGTTCCACAAGTCCCGCAAAGAGCTGCACGAGCCGCAGGAACACCGGGAATGACCAAAAGGCACCCAGGAGTGAACCAGCCAAAGTGGGGGACAATTTGAGAAAAAGTTGGAAAAAGTACCAAATTGTTTAAAAATCCTACCCAGGATGGAGTTCCACAAGTCCCGCAGCGAGCTGCACGAGCCACAGGAACACCGGGAATGACCAAAAGGCACCCAGAAGTGAACCATCAAAAGTGGGGGACAATTTGAGAAAAAGTTGGAAAAAGGTCCGAAATTGTTTAAAAATCCTACCCAGGATGGAGTTCCACAAGTCCCGCAAAGAGCTGCACGAGCCGCAGGAACACCGGGAATGACCAAAAGGCACCCAGAAGTGAACCAGCGAAAGTGGGGGAAAAATGGAGGAAAAGGAGGAAAAAGTACCAAATTGTTTAAAAATCCTACCCAGGATGGAGTTCCACAAGTCCCGCAGCGAGCTGCACGAGCCGCAGGAACACCGGGAATGACCAAAAGGCACCCAGAAGTGAACCAGCGAAAGTGGGGGAAAAATGGAGGAAAAGGAGGAAAAAGTACCAAATTGTTTAAAAATCCTACCCAGGATGGAGTTCCACAAGTCCCGCAAAGAGCTGCACGAGCCGCAGGAACACCGGGAATGACCAAAAGGCACCCAGAAGTGAACCAGCGAAAGTGGGGGAAAAATGGAGGAAAAGGAGGAAAAAGTACCAAATTGTTTAAAAATCCTACCCAGGATGGAGTTCCAGAAGCCCCGCAGCGAGCTGCACGAGCCGCGGGAACACCGGGAATGACCAAAAGGCACCCAGAAGTGAACCATCAAAAGTGGGGGACAATTTGAGAAAAAGTTGGAAAAAGGTCCGAAATTGATTAAAAATCCTACCCAGGATGGAGTTCCAGAAGCCCCGCAGCGAGCTGCACGAGCCGCGGGAACACCGGGAATGACCAAAAGGCACCTAGAAGTGAACCATCAAAAGTGGGGGACAATTTGAGAAAAAGTTGGAAAAAGGTCCGAAATTGTTTAAAAATCCTACCCAGGATGGAGTTCCAGAAACCCCGCAGCGAGCTGCGCGAGCTCCGGGACCCCCGGGAATGACCAAAAGACACCCAGGAGTGGACCATCGAAAGTGGGAGGGAAATGGAGGGAAAGTCGGAAAAAGGTCCAAAATGGGTTGAAAATCATATGATCCCACCCAGGGTAGAGTTCCACAAGTCCCGCAGCGAGCTGCACGAGCCGCAGGAACACCGGGAATGACCAAAAGGCACCCAGAAGTGAACCAGCGAAAGTGGGGGAAAAATGGAGGAAAAGGAGGAAAAAGTACCAAATTGTTTAAAAATCCTACCCAGGATGGAGTTCCAGAAGTCCCGCAGCGAGCTGCCCGAGCCGCGGGAACACCGGGAATGACCAAAAGGCACCCAGAAGTGAACCATCAAAACTGGGGGACAATTTGAGAAAAAGTTGGAAAAAGGTCCGAAATTGTTTAAAAATCCTACCCAGGATGGAGTTCCACAAGCCCCGCAGCGAGCTGCGCGAGCCGCAGGAACACCGGGAATGACCAAAAGGCACCCAGAAGTGAACCAGCGAAAGTGGGGGAAAAAATGGAGGAAAAGGAGGAAAAAGTACCAAATTGTTTAAAAATCCTACCCAGGATGGAGTTCCAGAAGCCCCGCAGCGAGCTGCGCGAGCCGCAGGAACACCGGGAATGACCAAAAGGCACCCAGAAGTGAACCATCAAAAGTGGGGGAGAATTTGAGAAAAAGTTGGAAAAAGGTCCGAAATTGATTAAGAATCCTACCCAGGATGGAGTTCCAGAAGCCCCGCAGCGAGCTGCGCGAGCTCCGGGACCCCCGGGAATGACCAAAAGGCACCCAGAAGTGAACCAGCGAAAGTGGGGGAAAAATGGAGGAAAAGGAGGAAAAAGTGCCAAATTGTTTAAAAATCCTACCCAGGATGGAGTTCCACAAGTCCCGCAGCGAGCTGCACGAGCCGCAGGAACACCGGGAATGACCAAAAGGCACCCAGAAGTGAACCAGCGAAAGTGGGGGAAAAATGGAGGAAAAGGAGGAAAAAGTGCCAAATTGTTTAAAAATCCTACCCAGGATGGAGTTCCAGAAGTCCCGCAGCGAGCTGCACGAGCCGCAGGAACACCGGGAATGACCAAAAGGCACCCAGAAGTGAACCAGCGAAAGTGGGGGGAAAATGGAGGAAAAGGAGGAAAAAGTACCAAATTGTTTAAAAATCCTACCAGGATGGAGTTCCACAAGTCCCGCAGCGAGCTGCACGAGCGGCGGGAACACCGGGAATGACCAAAAGGCACCCAGAAGTGAACCAGCGAAAGTGGGGGAAAAATGGAGGAAAAGGAGGAAAAAGTGCCAAATTGTTTAAAAATCCTACCCAGGATGGAGTTCCAGAAGTCCCGCAGCGAGCTGCACGAGCCGCAGGAACACCGGGAATGACCAAAAGGCACCCAGAAGTGAACCAGCGAAAGTGGGGGAAAAATGGAGGAAAAGGAGGAAAAAGTGCCAAATTGTTTAAAAATCCTACCCAGGATGGAGTTCCAGAAGTCCCGCAGCGAGCTGCACGAGCCGCAGGAACACCGGGAATGACCAAAAGGCACCCAGAAGTAAACCAGCGAAAGTGGGGGAAAAATGGAGGAAAAGGAGGAAAAAGTGCCAAATTGTTTAAAAATCCTACCCAGGATGGAGTTCCAGAAGTCCCGCAGCGAGCTGCACGAGCCGCAGGAACACCGGGAATGACCAAAAGGCACCCAGAAGTAAACCAGCGAAAGTGGGGGAAAAATGGAGGAAAAGGAGGAAAAAGTGCCAAATTGTTTAAAAATCCTACCCAGGATGGAGTTCCAGAAGTCCCGCAGCGAGCTGCGCGAGCCGCAGGAACACCGGGAATGACCAAAAGGCACCCAGAAGTGAACCAGCGAAAGTGGGGGAAAATGGAGGAAAAGGAGGAAAAAGTGCCAAATTGTTTAAAAATCCTACCCAGGATGGAGTTCCAGAAGCCCCGCAGCGAGCTGCCCGAGCCGCAGGAACACCGGGAATGACCAAAAGGCACCCAGAAGTGAACCAGCGAAAGTGGGGGAAAATGGAGGAAAAGGAGGAAAAAGTACCAAATTGTTTAAAAATCCTACCAGGATGGAGTTCCAGAAGCCCCGCAGCGAGCTGCACGAGCCGCAGGAACACCGGGAATGACCAAAAGGCACCCAGAAGTGAACCATCAAAAGTGGGGGACAATTTGAGAAAAAGTTGGAAAAAGGTCCGAAATTGATTAAAAATCCTACCCAGGATGGAGTTCCAGAAGCCCCGCAGCGAGCTGCACGAGCCGCAGGAACACCGGGAATGACCAAAAGGCACCCAGAAGTGAACCAGCGAAAGTGGGGGACAATTTGAGAAAAAGTTGGAAAAAGTGCCAAATTGTTTAAAAATCCTACCCAGGATGGAGTTCCACAAGTCCCGCAAAGAGCTGCACGAGCCGCAGGAACACCGGGAATGACCAAAAGGCACCCAGAAGTGAACCATCAAAAGTGGGGGACAATTTGAGAAAAAGTTGGAAAAAGGTCCGAAATTGATTAAAAATCCTACCCAGGATGGAGTTCCACAAGCCCCGCAGCGAGCTGCGCGAGCCGTGGGAACACCGGGAATGACCAAAAGGCACCCAGAAGTGAACCAGCGAAAGTGGGGGAAAATGGAGGAAAAGGAGGAAAAAGTGCCAAATTGTTTAAAAATCCTACCCAGGATGGAGTTCCAGAAGTCCCGCAGCGAGCTGCACGAGCCGCAGGAACACCGGGAATGACCAAAAGGCACCCAGAAGTGAACCAGCGAAAGTGGGGGAAAAATGGAGGAAAAGGAGGAAAAAGTGCCAAATTGTTTAAAAATCCTACCCAGGATGGAGTTCCAGAAGACCCGCAGCGAGCTGCGCGAGCTCCGGGACCCCCTGGAATGACCAAAAGATACCCAGGAGTGAACCATCAAAAGTGGGGGACAATTGAGAAAAAGTTGGAAAAAGGTCCGAAATTGTTTAAAAATCCTACCCAGGATGGAGTTCCAGAAGTCCCGCAGCGAGCTGCACGAGCGGCGGGAACACCGGGAATGACCAAAAGGCACCCAGAAGTGAACCAGCGAAAGTGGGGAAAAATGGAGGAAAAGGAGGAAAAAGTGCCAAATTGTTTAAAAATCCTACCCAGGATGGAGTTCCAGAAGTCCCGCAGCGAGCTGCACGAGCCGCAGGAACACCGGGAATGACCAAAAGGCACCCAGAAGTAAACCAGCGAAAGTGGGGGAAAAATGGAGGAAAAGGAGGAAAAAGTGCCAAATTGTTTAAAAATCCTACCCAGGATGGAGTTCCAGAAGTCCCGCAGCGAGCTGCGCGAGCCGCAGGAACACCGGGAATGACCAAAAGGCACCCAGAAGTGAACCAGCGAAAGTGGGGGAAAAATGGAGGAAAAGGAGGAAAAAGTGCCAAATTGTTTAAAAATCTACCCAGGATGGAGTTCCAGAAGTCCCGCAGCGAGCTGCGTGAGCCGCAGGAACACCGGGAATGACCAAAAGGCACCCAGAAGTGAACCAGCGAAAGTGGGGGAAAAATGGAGGAAAAGGAGGAAAAAGTACCAAATTGTTTAAAAATCCTACCCAGGATGGAGTTCCAGAAGCCCCGCAGCGAGCTGCGCGAGCCGCAGGAACACCGGGAATGACCAAAAGGCACCCAGAAGTGAACCATCAAAAGTGGGGGACAATTTGAGAAAAATTTGGAAAAAGGTCCGAAATTGATTAAAAATCCTACCCAGGATGGAGTTCCAGAAGCCCCGCAGCGAGCTGCCCGAGCCGCGGGAACACCGGGAATGACCAAAAGATACCCAGAAGTGAATCAGCGAAAGTGGGGGAAAAATGGAGGAAAAGGAGGAAAAAGTACCAAATTGTTTAAAAATCCTACCCAGGATGGAGTTCCAGAAGCCCTGCAGCGAGCTGCACGAGCCGCAGGAACACCGGGAATGACCAAAAGGCACCCAGAAGTGAACCAGCGAAAGTGGGGGAAAAATGGAGGAAAAGGAGGAAAAAGTGCCAAATTGTTTAAAAATCTTATCCCAGGATGGAGTTCCAGAAGTCCCGCAGCGAGCTGCACGAGCCCTGGGACCCCCGGGAATGACCAAAAGATACCCAGAAGTGAACCAGCGAAAGTGGGGGGAAAATGGAGGAAAAGGAGGAAAAAGTGCCAAATTGTTTAAAAATCCTACCCAGGATGGAGTTCCAGAAGCCCTGCAGCGAGCTGCACGAGCCGCAGGAACACCGGAATGACCAAAAGGCACCCAGAAGTGAACCAGCGAAAGTGGGGGAAAAATGGAGGAAAAGGAGGAAAAAGTACCAAATTGTTTAAAAATCCTACCCAGGATGGAGTTCCACAAGTCCCGCAAAGAGCTGCACGAGCCGCAGGAACACCGGGAATGACCAAAAGGCACCCAGAAGTGAACCATCAAAAGTGGGGACAATTTGAGAAAAAGTTGGAAAAAGGTCCGAAATTGATTAAAAATCCTACCCAGGATGGAGTTCCAGAAGCCCCGCAGCGAGCTGCACGAGCCGCGGGAACACCGGGAATGACCAAAAGGCACCCAGAAGTGAACCATCAAAAGTGGGGGACAATTTGAGAAAAAGTTGGAAAAAGGTCCGAAATTGATTAAAAATCCTACCCAGGATGGAGTTCCAGAAACCCCGCAGCGAGCTGCACGAGCCGCAGGAACACCGGGAATGACCAAAAGGCACCTAGAAGTGAACCATCAAAAGTGGGGGACAATTTGAGAAAAAGTTGGAAAAAGGTCCGAAATTGTTTAAAAATCCTACCCAGGATGGAGTTCCAGAAGTCCCGCAGTGAGCTGCCCGAGCCGCGGGAACACCGGGAATCAACAAAAGGCACCCAGAAGTGAACCAGCGAAAGTGGGGGACAATTTGAGAAAAAGTTGGAAAAAGGTCCGAAATTGTTTAAAAATCCTACCCAGGATGGAGTTCCAGAAGCCCCGCAGCGAGCTGCACGAGCCGCAGGAACACCGGGAATGACCAAAAGGCACCCAGAAGTGAACCAGCGAAAGTGGGGGAAAAATGGAGGAAAAGGAGGAAAAAGTACCAAATTGTTTAAAATTCCTACCCAGGATGGAGTTCCAGAAGTCCCGCAGCGAGCTGCGCGAGCCGCGGGAACACCGGGAATGACCAAAAGGCACCCAGAAGTGAACCATCAAAAGTGGGGGGACAATTTGAGAAAAATTTGGAAAAAGGTCCGAAATTGATTAAAAATCCTACCCAGGATGGAGTTCCAGAAACCCCGCAGCGAGCTGCACGAGCCGCAGGAACACCGGGAATGACCAAAAGGCACCTAGAAGTGAACCATCAAAAGTGGGGGACAATTTGAGAAAAAGTTGGAAAAAGGTCCGAAATTGTTTAAAAATCCTACCCAGGATGGAGTTCCAGAAACCCCGCAGCGAGCTGCGCGAGCTCCGGGACCCCCGGGAATGACCAAAAGACACCCAGGAGTGGACCATCGAAAGTGGGAGGGAAATGGAGGGAAAGTCGGAAAAAGGTCCAAAATGGGTTGAAAATCATATGATCCCACCCAGGGTAGAGTTCCACAAGTCCCGCAGCGAGCTGCACGAGCCGCAGGAACACCGGGAATGACCAAAAGGCACCCAGAAGTGAACCAGCGAAAGTGGGGGAAAAATGGAGGAAAAGTCGGAAAAAGTACCAAATTGTTTAAAAATCCTACCCAGGATGGAGTTCCAGAAGTCCCGCAGCGAGCTGCCCGAGCCGCGGGAACACCGGGAATGACCAAAAGGCACCCAGAAGTGAACCAGCGAAAGTGGGGGACAATTTGAGAAAAAGTTGGGAAAAAAGGTCCGAAATTGATTAAAAATCCTACCAGGATGGAGTTCCAGAAGTCCCGCAGCGAGCTGCCCGAGCCGCGGGAACACCGGGAATGACCAAAAGGCACCCAGAAGTGAACCAGCGAAAGTGGGGGGACAATTTGAGAAAAAGTTGGAAAAAGGTCCGAAATTGTTTAAAAATCCTACCCAGGATGGAGTTCCAGAAGTCCCGCAGTGAGCTGCCCGAGCCGCGGGAACACCGGGAATCAACAAAAGGCACCCAGAAGTGAACCAGCGAAAGTGGGGGACAATTTGAGAAAAAGTTGGAAAAAGGTCCGAAATTGTTTAAAAATCCTACCCAGGATGGAGTTCCAGAAGCCCCGCAGCGAGCTGCACGAGCCGCAGGAACACCGGGAATGACCAAAAGGCACCCAGAAGTGAACCAGCGAAAGTGGGGGAAAAATGGAGGAAAAGGAGGAAAAAGTACCAAATTGTTTAAAAATCCTACCCAGGATGGAGTTCCAGAAGCCCCGCAGCGAGCTGCCCGAGCCGCGGGAACACCGGGAATGACCAAAAGGCACCCAGAAGTGAACCATCAAAAGTGGGGGACAATTTGAGAAAAAGTTGGAAAAAGGTCCGAAATTGTTTAAAAATCCTACCCAGGATGGAGTTCCAGAAGCCCCGCAGCGAGCTGCACGAGCCGCGGGAACACCGGGAATGACCAAAAGGCACCCAGAAGTAAACCAGCGAAAGTGGGGGAAAAATGGAGGAAAAGGAGGAAAAAGTGCCAAATTGTTTAAAATCCTACCCAGGATGGAGTTCCAGAAGTCCCGCAGCGAGCTGCACGAGCCGCAGGAACACCGGGAATGACCAAAAGGCACCCAGAAGTAAACCAGCGAAAGTGGGGGAAAAATGGAGGAAAAGGAGGAAAAAGTGCCAAATTGTTTAAAAATCCTACCCAGGATGGAGTTCCAGAAGTCCCGCAGCGAGCTGCGCGAGCCGCAGGAACACCGGGAATGACCAAAAGGCACCCAGAAGTGAACCAGCGAAAGTGGGGGAAAATGGAGGAAAAGGAGGAAAAAGTGCCAAATTGTTTAAAAATCCTACCCAGGATGGAGTTCCAGAAGCCCCGCAGCGAGCTGCCCGAGCCGCAGGAACACCGGGAATGACCAAAAGGCACCCAGAAGTGAACCAGCGAAAGTGGGGGAAAAATGGAGGAAAAGGAGGAAAAAGTACCAAATTGTTTAAAAATCCTACCAGGATGGAGTTCCAGAAGCCCCGCAGCGAGCTGCACGAGCCGCAGGAACACCGGGAATGACCAAAAGGCACCCAGAAGTGAACCATCAAAAGTGGGGGACAATTTGAGAAAAAGTTGGAAAAAGGTCCGAAATTGATTAAAAATCCTACCCAGGATGGAGTTCCAGAAGCCCCGCAGCGAGCTGCGCGAGCCGCAGGAACACCGGGAATGACCAAAAGGCACCCAGAAGTGAACCATCAAAAGTGGGGGACAATTTGAGAAAAAGTTGGAAAAAGGTCCGAAATTGATTAAAAATCCTACCCAGGATGGAGTTCCAGAAGCCCCGCAGCGAGCTGCACGAGCCGCGGGAACACCGGGAATGACCAAAAGGCACCCAGAAGTGAACCATCAAAAGTGGGGGACAATTTGAGAAAAAGTTGGAAAAAGGTCCGAAATTGATTAAAAATCCTACCCAGGATGGAGTTCCAGAAACCCCGCAGCGAGCTGCACGAGCCGCAGGAACACCGGGAATGACCAAAAGGCACCTAGAAGTGAACCATCAAAAGTGGGGGACAATTTGAGAAAAAGTTGGAAAAAGGTCCGAAATTGTTTAAAAATCCTACCCAGGATGGAGTTCCAGAAGTCCCGCAGTGAGCTGCCCGAGCCGCGGGAACACCGGGAATCAACAAAAGGCACCCAGAAGTGAACCAGCGAAAGTGGGGGACAATTTGAGAAAAAGTTGGAAAAAGGTCCGAAATTGTTTAAAAATCCTACCCAGGATGGAGTTCCAGAAGCCCCGCAGCGAGCTGCACGAGCCGCAGGAACACCGGGAATGACCAAAAGGCACCCAGAAGTGAACCAGCGAAAGTGGGGGAAAAATGGAGGAAAAGGAGGAAAAAGTACCAAATTGTTTAAAATTCCTACCCAGGATGGAGTTCCAGAAGTCCCGCAGCGAGCTGCGCGAGCCGCGGGAACACCGGGAATGACCAAAAGGCACCCAGAAGTGAACCATCAAAAGTGGGGGACAATTTGAGAAAAATTTGGAAAAAGGTCCGAAATTGATTAAAAATCCTACCCAGGATGGAGTTCCAGAAACCCCGCAGCGAGCTGCACGAGCCGCAGGAACACCGGGAATGACCAAAAGGCACCTAGAAGTGAACCATCAAAAGTGGGGGACAATTTGAGAAAAAGTTGGAAAAAGGTCCGAAATTGTTTAAAAATCCTACCCAGGATGGAGTTCCAGAAACCCCGCAGCGAGCTGCGCGAGCTCCGGGACCCCCGGGAATGACCAAAAGACACCCAGGAGTGGACCATCGAAAGTGGGAGGGAAATGGAGGGAAAGTCGGAAAAAGGTCCAAAATGGGTTGAAAATCATATGATCCCACCCAGGGTAGAGTTCCACAAGTCCCGCAGCGAGCTGCACGAGCCGCAGGAACACCGGGAATGACCAAAAGGCACCCAGAAGTGAACCAGCGAAAGTGGGGGAAAAATGGAGGAAAAGTCGGAAAAAGTACCAAATTGTTTAAAAATCCTACCCAGGATGGAGTTCCAGAAGTCCCGCAGCGAGCTGCCCGAGCCGCGGGAACACCGGGAATGACCAAAAGGCACCCAGAAGTGAACCAGCGAAAGTGGGGGACAATTTGAGAAAAAGTTGGGAAAAAAGGTCCGAAATTGATTAAAAATCCTACCCAGGATGGAGTTCCAGAAGTCCCGCAGCGAGCTGCCCGAGCCGCGGGAACACCGGGAATGACCAAAAGGCACCCAGAAGTGAACCAGCGAAAGTGGGGGACAATTTGAGAAAAAGTTGGAAAAAGGTCCGAAATTGTTTAAAAATCCTACCCAGGATGGAGTTCCAGAAGTCCCGCAGTGAGCTGCCCGAGCCGCGGGAACACCGGGAATCAACAAAAGGCACCCAGAAGTGAACCAGCGAAAGTGGGGGACAATTTGAGAAAAAGTTGGAAAAAGGTCCGAAATTGTTTAAAAATCCTACCCAGGATGGAGTTCCAGAAGCCCCGCAGCGAGCTGCACGAGCCGCAGGAACACCGGGAATGACCAAAAGGCACCCAGAAGTGAACCAGCGAAAGTGGGGGAAAAATGGAGGAAAAGGAGGAAAAAGTACCAAATTGTTTAAAAATCCTACCCAGGATGGAGTTCCAGAAGCCCCGCAGCGAGCTGCCCGAGCCGCGGGAACACCGGGAATGACCAAAAGGCACCCAGAAGTGAACCATCAAAAGTGGGGGACAATTTGAGAAAAAGTTGGAAAAAGGTCCGAAATTGTTTAAAAATCCTACCCAGGATGGAGTTCCAGAAGCCCCGCAGCGAGCTGCACGAGCCGCGGGAACACCGGGAATGACCAAAAGGCACCCAGAAGTAAACCAGCGAAAGTGGGGGAAAAATGGAGGAAAAGGAGGAAAAAGTGCCAAATTGTTTAAAAATCCTACCCAGGATGGAGTTCCAGAAGTCCCGCAGCGAGCTGCACGAGCCGCAGGAACACCGGGAATGACCAAAAGGCACCCAGAAGTAAACCAGCGAAAGTGGGGGAAAAATGGAGGAAAAGGAGGAAAAAGTGCCAAATTGTTTAAAAATCCTACCCAGGATGGAGTTCCAGAAGTCCCGCAGCGAGCTGCGCGAGCCGCAGGAACACCGGGAATGACCAAAAGGCACCCAGAAGTGAACCAGCGAAAGTGGGGGAAAATGGAGGAAAAGGAGGAAAAAGTGCCAAATTGTTTAAAATCCTACCCAGGATGGAGTTCCAGAAGCCCCGCAGCGAGCTGCCCGAGCCGCAGGAACACCGGGAATGACCAAAAGGCACCCAGAAGTGAACCAGCGAAAGTGGGGGAAAAATGGAGGAAAAGGAGGAAAAAGTACCAAATTGTTTAAAAATCCTACCAGGATGGAGTTCCAGAAGCCCCGCAGCGAGCTGCACGAGCCGCAGGAACACCGGGAATGACCAAAAGGCACCCAGAAGTGAACCATCAAAAGTGGGGGACAATTTGAGAAAAAGTTGGAAAAAGGTCCGAAATTGATTAAAAATCCTACCCAGGATGGAGTTCCAGAAGCCCCGCAGCGAGCTGCGCGAGCCGCAGGAACACCGGGAATGACCAAAAGGCACCCAGAAGTGAACCAGCGAAAGTGGGGGGACAATTTGAGAAAAAGTTGGAAAAAGTGCCAAATTGTTTAAAAATCCTACCCAGGATGGAGTTCCACAAGTCCCGCAAAGAGCTGCACGAGCCGCAGGAACACCGGGAATGACCAAAAGGCACCCAGAAGTGAACCATCAAAAGTGGGGGACAATTTGAGAAAAAGTTGGAAAAAGGTCCGAAATTGATTAAAAATCCTACCCAGGATGGAGTTCCACAAGCCCCGCAGCGAGCTGCGCGAGCCGTGGGAACACCGGGAATGACCAAAAGGCACCCAGAAGTGAACCAGCGAAAGTGGGGGAAAATGGAGGAAAAGGAGAAAAAGTGCCAAATTGTTTAAAAATCCTACCCAGGATGGAGTTCCAGAAGTCCCGCAGCGAGCTGCACGAGCCGCAGGAACACCGGGAATGACCAAAAGGCACCCAGAAGTGAACCAGCGAAAGTGGGGGAAAAATGGAGGAAAAGGAGGAAAAAGTGCCAAATTGTTTAAAAATCCTACCCAGGATGGAGTTCCAGAAGACCCGCAGCGAGCTGCGCGAGCTCCGGGACCCCCTGGAATGACCAAAAGATACCCAGGAGTGAACCATCAAAAGTGGGGGACAATTTGAGAAAAAGTTGGAAAAAGGTCCGAAATTGTTTAAAAATCCTACCCAGGATGGAGTTCCAGAAGTCCCGCAGCGAGCTGCACGAGCGGCGGGAACACCGGGAATGACCAAAAGGCACCCAGAAGTGAACCAGCGAAAGTGGGGGAAAAATGGAGGAAAAGGAGGAAAAAGTGCCAAATTGTTTAAAAATCCTACCCAGGATGGAGTTCCAGAAGTCCCGCAGCGAGCTGCACGAGCCGCAGGAACACCGGGAATGACCAAAAGGCACCCAGAAGTAAACCAGCGAAAGTGGGGGAAAAATGGAGGAAAAGGAGGAAAAAGTGCCAAATTGTTTAAAAATCCTACCCAGGATGGAGTTCCAGAAGTCCCGCAGCGAGCTGCGCGAGCCGCAGGAACACCGGGAATGACCAAAAGGCACCCAGAAGTGAACCAGCGAAAGTGGGGGAAAAATGGAGGAAAAGGAGGAAAAAGTGCCAAATTGTTTAAAATCCTACCCAGGATGGAGTTCCAGAAGTCCCGCAGCGAGCTGCGTGAGCCGCAGGAACACCGGGAATGACCAAAAGGCACCCAGAAGTGAACCAGCGAAAGTGGGGGAAAAATCGGAGGAAAAGGAGGAAAAAGTACCAAATTGTTTAAAAATCCTACCCAGGATGGAGTTCCAGAAGCCCCGCAGCGAGCTGCGCGAGCCGCAGGAACACCGGGAATGACCAAAAGGCACCCAGAAGTGAACCATCAAAAGTGGGGGACAATTTGAGAAAAATTTGGAAAAAGGTCCGAAATTGATTAAAAATCCTACCCAGGATGGAGTTCCAGAAGCCCCGCAGCGAGCTGCCCGAGCCGCGGGAACACCGGGAATGACCAAAAGATACCCAGAAGTGAATCAGCGAAAGTGGGGGAAAAATGGAGGAAAAGGAGGAAAAAGTACCAAATTGTTTAAAAATCCTACCCAGGATGGAGTTCCAGAAGCCCTGCAGCGAGCTGCACGAGCCGCAGGAACACCGGGAATGACCAAAAGGCACCCAGAAGTGAACCAGCGAAAGTGGGGGAAAAATGAGGAAAAGGAGGAAAAAGTGCCAAATTGTTTAAAAATCTTATCCCAGGATGGAGTTCCAGAAGTCCCGCAGCGAGCTGCACGAGCCCTGGGACCCCCGGAATGACCAAAAGATACCCAGAAGTGAACCAGCGAAAGTGGGGGGAAAATGGAGGAAAAGGAGGAAAAAGTGCCAAATTGTTTAAAAATCCTACCCAGGATGGAGTTCCAGAAGCCCTGCAGCGAGCTGCACGAGCCGCAGGAACACCGGGAATGACCAAAAGGCACCCAGAAGTGAACCAGCGAAAGTGGGGGAAAAATGGAGGAAAAGGAGGAAAAAGTACCAAATTGTTTAAAAATCCTACCCAGGATGGAGTTCCACAAGTCCCGCAAAGAGCTGCACGAGCCGCAGGAACACCGGGAATGACCAAAAGGCACCCAGAAGTGAACCATCAAAAGTGGGGGACAATTTGAGAAAAAGTTGGAAAAAGGTCCGAAATTGATTAAAAATCCTACCCAGGATGGAGTTCCAGAAGCCCCGCAGCGAGCTGCACGAGCCGCGGGAACACCGGGAATGACCAAAAGGCACCCAGAAGTGAACCATCAAAAGTGGGGGACAATTTGAGAAAAAGTTGGAAAAAGGTCCGAAATTGATTAAAAATCCTACCCAGGATGGAGTTCCAGAAACCCCGCAGCGAGCTGCACGAGCCGCAGGAACACCGGGAATGACCAAAAGGCACCTAGAAGTGAACCATCAAAAGTGGGGGACAATTTGAGAAAAAGTTGGAAAAAGGTCCGAAATTGTTTAAAAATCCTACCCAGGATGGAGTTCCAGAAGTCCCGCAGTGAGCTGCCCGAGCCGCGGGAACACCGGGAATCAACAAAAGGCACCCAGAAGTGAACCAGCGAAAGTGGGGGACAATTTGAGAAAAAGTTGGAAAAAGGTCCGAAATTGTTTAAAAATCCTACCCAGGATGGAGTTCCAGAAGCCCCGCAGCGAGCTGCACGAGCCGCAGGAACACCGGGAATGACCAAAAGGCACCCAGAAGTGAACCAGCGAAAGTGGGGGAAAAATGGAGGAAAAGGAGGAAAAAGTACCAAATTGTTTAAAATTCCTACCCAGGATGGAGTTCCAGAAGTCCCGCAGCGAGCTGCGCGAGCCGCGGGAACACCGGGAATGACCAAAAGGCACCCAGAAGTGAACCATCAAAAGTGGGGGACAATTTGAGAAAAATTTGGAAAAAGGTCCGAAATTGATTAAAAATCCTACCCAGGATGGAGTTCCAGAAACCCCGCAGCGAGCTGCACGAGCCGCAGGAACACCGGGAATGACCAAAAGGCACCTAGAAGTGAACCATCAAAAGTGGGGGACAATTTGAGAAAAAGTTGGAAAAAGGTCCGAAATTGTTTAAAAATCCTACCCAGGATGGAGTTCCAGAAACCCCGCAGCGAGCTGCGCGAGCTCCGGGACCCCCGGGAATGACCCAAAAGACACCCAGGAGTGGACCATCGAAAGTGGGAGGGAAATGGAGGGAAAGTCGGAAAAAGGTCCAAAATGGGTTGAAAATCATATGATCCCACCCAGGGTAGAGTTCCACAAGTCCCGCAGCGAGCTGCACGAGCCGCAGGAACACCGGGAATGACCAAAAGGCACCCAGAAGTGAACCAGCGAAAGTGGGGGAAAAATGGAGGAAAAGTCGGAAAAAGTACCAAATTGTTTAAAAATCCTACCCAGGATGGAGTTCCAGAAGTCCCGCAGCGAGCTGCCCGAGCCGCGGGAACACCGGGAATGACCAAAAGGCACCCAGAAGTGAACCAGCGAAAGTGGGGGACAATTTGAGAAAAAGTTGGGAAAAAAGGTCCGAAATTGATTAAAAATCCTACCCAGGATGGAGTTCCAGAAGTCCCGCAGCGAGCTGCCCGAGCGCGGGAACACCGGGAATGACCAAAAGGCACCCAGAAGTGAACCAGCGAAAGTGGGGGACAATTTGAGAAAAAGTTGGAAAAAGGTCCGAAATTGTTTAAAAATCCTACCCAGGATGGAGTTCCAGAAGTCCCGCAGTGAGCTGCCCGAGCCGCGGGGAACACCGGGAATCAACAAAAGGCACCCAGAAGTGAACCAGCGAAAGTGGGGGACAATTTGAGAAAAAGTTGGAAAAAGGTCCGAAATTGTTTAAAAATCCTACCCAGGATGGAGTTCCAGAAGCCCCGCAGCGAGCTGCACGAGCCGCAGGAACACCGGGAATGACCAAAAGGCACCCAGAAGTGAACCAGCGAAAGTGGGGGAAAAATGGAGGAAAAGGAGGAAAAAGTACCAAATTGTTTAAAAATCCTACCCAGGATGGAGTTCCAGAAGCCCCGCAGCGAGCTGCCCGAGCCGCGGGAACACCGGGAATGACCAAAAGGCACCCAGAAGTGAACCATCAAAAGTGGGGGACAATTTGAGAAAAAGTTGGAAAAAGGTCCGAAATTGTTTAAAAATCCTACCCAGGATGGAGTTCCAGAAGCCCCGCAGCGAGCTGCACGAGCCGCGGGAACACCGGGAATGACCAAAAGGCACCCAGAAGTAAACCAGCGAAAGTGGGGGAAAAATGGAGGAAAAGGAGGAAAAAGTGCCAAATTGTTTAAAAATCCTACCCAGGATGGAGTTCCAGAAGTCCCGCAGCGAGCTGCACGAGCCGCAGGAACACCGGGAATGACCAAAAGGCACCCAGAAGTAAACCAGCGAAAGTGGGGGAAAAATGGAGGAAAAGGAGGAAAAAGTGCCAAATTGTTTAAAAATCCTACCCAGGATGGAGTTCCAGAAGTCCCGCAGCGAGCTGCGCGAGCCGCAGGAACACCGGGAATGACCAAAAGGCACCCAGAAGTGAACCAGCGAAAGTGGGGGAAAATGGAGGAAAAGGAGGAAAAAGTGCCAAATTGTTTAAAAATCCTACCCAGGATGGAGTTCCAGAAGCCCCGCAGCGAGCTGCCCGAGCCGCAGGAACACCGGGAATGACCAAAAGGCACCCAGAAGTGAACCAGCGAAAGTGGGGGAAAAATGGAGGAAAAGGAGGAAAAAGTACCAAATTGTTTAAAAATCCTACCAGGATGGAGTTCCAGAAGCCCCGCAGCGAGCTGCACGAGCCGCAGGAACACCGGGAATGACCAAAAGGCACCCAGAAGTGAACCATCAAAAGTGGGGGACAATTTGAGAAAAAGTTGGAAAAAGGTCCGAAATTGATTAAAAATCCTACCCAGGATGGAGTTCCAGAAGCCCCGCAGCGAGCTGCGCGAGCCGCAGGAACACCGGGAATGACCAAAAGGCACCCAGAAGTGAACCATCAAAAGTGGGGGACAATTTGAGAAAAAGTTGGAAAAAGGTCCGAAATTGATTAAAAATCCTACCCAGGATGGAGTTCCAGAAGCCCCGCAGCGAGCTGCACGAGCCGCGGGAACACCGGGAATGACCAAAAGGCACCCAGAAGTGAACCATCAAAAGTGGGGGACAATTTGAGAAAAAGTTGGAAAAAGGTCCGAAATTGATTAAAAATCCTACCCAGGATGGAGTTCCAGAAACCCCGCAGCGAGCTGCACGAGCCGCAGGAACACCGGGAATGACCAAAAGGCACCTAGAAGTGAACCATCAAAAGTGGGGGACAATTTGAGAAAAAGTTGGAAAAAGGTCCGAAATTGTTTAAAAATCCTACCCAGGATGGAGTTCCAGAAGTCCCGCAGTGAGCTGCCCGAGCCGCGGGAACACCGGGAATCAACAAAAGGCACCCAGAAGTGAACCAGCGAAAGTGGGGACAATTTGAGAAAAAGTTGGAAAAAGGTCCGAAATTGTTTAAAAATCCTACCCAGGATGGAGTTCCAGAAGCCCCGCAGCGAGCTGCACGAGCCGCAGGAACACCGGGAATGACCAAAAGGCACCCAGAAGTGAACCAGCGAAAGTGGGGGAAAAATGGAGGAAAAGGAGGAAAAAGTACCAAATTGTTTAAAATTCCTACCCAGGATGGAGTTCCAGAAGTCCCGCAGCGAGCTGCGCGAGCCGCGGGAACACCGGGAATGACCAAAAGGCACCCAGAAGTGAACCATCAAAAGTGGGGGACAATTTGAGAAAAATTTGGAAAAAGGTCCGAAATTGATTAAAAATCCTACCCAGGATGGAGTTCCAGAAACCCCGCAGCGAGCTGCACGAGCCGCAGGAACACCGGGAATGACCAAAAGGCACCTAGAAGTGAACCATCAAAAGTGGGGGACAATTTGAGAAAAAGTGGAAAAAGGTCCGAAATTGTTTAAAAATCCTTACCCAGGATGGAGTTCCAGAAACCCCGCAGCGAGCTGCGCGAGCTCCGGACCCCCGGGAATGACCAAAAGACACCCAGGAGTGGACCATCGAAAGTGGGAGGGAAATGGAGGGAAAGTCGGAAAAAGGTCCAAAATGGGTTGAAAATCATATGATCCCACCCAGGGTAGAGTTCCACAAGTCCCGCAGCGAGCTGCACGAGCCGCAGGAACACCGGGAATGACCAAAAGGCACCCAGAAGTGAACCAGCGAAAGTGGGGAAAAATGGAGGAAAAGTCGGAAAAAGTACCAAATTGTTTAAAAATCCTACCCAGGATGGAGTTCCAGAAGTCCCGCAGCGAGCTGCCCGAGCCGCGGGAACACCGGGAATGACCAAAAGGCACCCAGAAGTGAACCAGCGAAAGTGGGGGACAATTTGAGAAAAAGTTGGGAAAAAAGGTCCGAAATTGATTAAAAATCCTACCCAGGATGGAGTTCCAGAAGTCCCGCAGCGAGCTGCCCGAGCCGCGGGAACACCGGGAATGACCAAAAGGCACCCAGAAGTGAACCAGCGAAAGTGGGGGACAATTTGAGAAAAAGTTGGAAAAAGGTCCGAAATTGTTTAAAAATCCTACCCAGGATGGAGTTCCAGAAGTCCCGCAGTGAGCTGCCCGAGCCGCGGGAACACCGGGAATCAACAAAAGGCACCCAGAAGTGAACCAGCGAAAGTGGGGGACAATTTGAGAAAAAGTTGGAAAAAGGTCCGAAATTGTTTAAAAATCCTACCCAGGATGGAGTTCCAGAAGCCCCGCAGCGAGCTGCACGAGCCGCAGGAACACCGGGAATGACCAAAAGGCACCCAGAAGTGAACCAGCGAAAGTGGGGGAAAAATGGAGGAAAAGGAGGAAAAAGTACCAAATTGTTTAAAAATCCTACCCAGGATGGAGTTCCAGAAGCCCCGCAGCGAGCTGCCCGAGCCGCGGGAACACCGGGAATGACCAAAAGGCACCCAGAAGTGAACCATCAAAAGTGGGGGACAATTTGAGAAAAAGTTGGAAAAAGGTCCGAAATTGTTTAAAAATCCTACCCAGGATGGAGTTCCAGAAGCCCCGCAGCGAGCTGCACGAGCCGCGGAACACCGGGAATGACCAAAAGGCACCCAGAAGTAAACCAGCGAAAGTGGGGGAAAAATGGAGGAAAAGGAGGAAAAAGTGCCAAATTGTTTAAAAATCCTACCCAGGATGGAGTTCCAGAAGTCCCGCAGCGAGCTGCACGAGCCGCAGGAACACCGGAATGACCAAAAGGCACCCAGAAGTAAACCAGCGAAAGTGGGGGAAAAATGGAGGAAAAGGAGGAAAAAGTGCCAAATTGTTTAAAAATCCTACCCAGGATGGAGTTCCAGAAGTCCCGCAGCGAGCTGCGCGAGCCGCAGGAACACCGGGAATGACCAAAAGGCACCCAGAAGTGAACCAGCGAAAGTGGGGGAAAATGGAGGAAAAGGAGGAAAAAGTGCCAAATTGTTTAAAAATCCTACCCAGGATGGAGTTCCAGAAGCCCCGCAGCGAGCTGCCCGAGCCGCAGGAACACCGGGAATGACCAAAAGGCACCCAGAAGTGAACCAGCGAAGTGGGGGAAAAATGGAGGAAAAGGAGGAAAAAGTACCAAATTGTTTAAAAAATCCTACCAGGATGGAGTTCCAGAAGCCCCGCAGCGAGCTGCACGAGCCGCAGGAACACCGGGAATGACCAAAAGGCACCCAGAAGTGAACCATCAAAAGTGGGGGACAATTTGAGAAAAAGTTGGAAAAAGGTCCGAAATTGATTAAAAATCCTACCCAGGATGGAGTTCCAGAAGCCCCGCAGCGAGCTGCGCGAGCCGCAGGAACACCGGGAATGACCAAAAGGCACCCAGAAGTGAACCAGCGAAAGTGGGGGACAATTTGAGAAAAAGTTGGAAAAAGTGCCAATTGTTTAAAAATCCTACCCAGGATGGAGTTCCACAAGTCCCGCAAAGAGCTGCACGAGCCGCAGGAACACCGGAATGACCAAAAGGCACCCAGAAGTGAACCATCAAAAGTGGGGGACAATTTGAGAAAAAGTTGGAAAAAGGTCCGAAATTGATTAAAAATCCTACCCAGGATGGAGTTCCACAAGCCCCGCAGCGAGCTGCGCGAGCCGTGGGAACACCGGGAATGACCAAAAGGCACCCAGAAGTGAACCAGCGAAAGTGGGGGAAAATGGAGGAAAAGGAGGAAAAAGTGCCAAATTGTTTAAAAATCCTACCAGGATGGAGTTCCAGAAGTCCCGCAGCGAGCTGCACGAGCCGCAGGAACACCGGGAATGACCAAAAGGCACCCAGAAGTGAACCAGCGAAAGTGGGGGAAAAATGGAGGAAAAGGAGGAAAAAGTGCCAAATTGTTTAAAAATCCTACCCAGGATGGAGTTCCAGAAGACCCGCAGCGAGCTGCGCGAGCTCCGGGACCCCCTGGAATGACCAAAAGATACCCAGGAGTGAACCATCAAAAGTGGGGGACAATTTGAGAAAAGTTGGAAAAAGGTCCGAAATTGTTTAAAAATCCTACCCAGGATGGAGTTCCAGAAGTCCCGCAGCGAGCTGCACGAGCGGCGGGAACACCGGGAATGACCAAAAGGCACCCAGAAGTGAACCAGCGAAAGTGGGGGAAAAATGGAGGAAAAGGAGGAAAAAGTGCCAAATTGTTTAAAAATCCTACCCAGGATGGAGTTCCAGAAGTCCCGCAGCGAGCTGCACGAGCCGCAGGAACACCGGGAATGACCAAAAGGCACCCAGAAGTAAACCAGCGAAAGTGGGGGAAAAATGGAGGAAAAGGAGGAAAAAGTGCCAAATTGTTTAAAAATCCTACCCAGGATGGAGTTCCAGAAGTCCCGCAGCGAGCTGCGCGAGCCGCAGGAACACCGGGAATGACCAAAAGGCACCCAGAAGTGAACCAGCGAAAGTGGGGGAAAAATGGAGGAAAAGGAGGAAAAAGTGCCAAATTGTTTAAAAATCCTACCCAGGATGGAGTTCCAGAAGTCCCGCAGCGAGCTGCGTGAGCCGCAGGAACACCGGGAATGACCAAAAGGCACCCAGAAGTGAACCAGCGAAAGTGGGGGAAAAATGGAGGAAAAGGAGGAAAAAGTACCAAATTGTTTAAAAATCCTACCCAGGATGGAGTTCCAGAAGCCCCCGCAGCGAGCTGCGCGAGCCGCAGGAACACCGGGAATGACCAAAAGGCACCCAGAAGTGAACCATCAAAAGTGGGGGACAATTTGAGAAAAATTTGGAAAAAGGTCCGAAATTGATTAAAAATCCTACCCAGGATGGAGTTCCAGAAGCCCCGCAGCGAGCTGCCCGAGCCGCGGGAACACCGGGAATGACCAAAAGATACCCAGAAGTGAATCAGCGAAAGTGGGGGAAAAATGGAGGAAAAGGAGGAAAAAGTACCAAATTGTTTAAAAATCCTACCCAGGATGGAGTTCCAGAAGCCCTGCAGCGAGCTGCACGAGCCGCAGGAACACCGGGAATGACCAAAAGGCACCCAGAAGTGAACCAGCGAAAGTGGGGGAAAAATGGAGGAAAAGGAGGAAAAAGTGCCAAATTGTTTAAAAATCTTATCCCAGGATGGAGTTCCAGAAGTCCCGCAGCGAGCTGCACGAGCCCTGGGACCCCCGGGAATGACCAAAAGATACCCAGAAGTGAACCAGCGAAAGTGGGGGGAAAATGGAGGAAAAGGAGGAAAAAGTGCCAAATTGTTTAAAAATCCTACCCAGGATGGAGTTCCAGAAGCCCTGCAGCGAGCTGCACGAGCCGCAGGAACACCGGGAATGACCAAAAGGCACCCAGAAGTGAACCAGCGAAAGTGGGGGAAAAATGGAGGAAAAGGAGGAAAAAGTACCAAATTGTTTAAAAATCCTACCCAGGATGGAGTTCCACAAGTCCCGCAAAGAGCTGCACGAGCCGCAGGAACACCGGGAATGACCAAAAGGCACCCAGAAGTGAACCATCAAAAGTGGGGGACAATTTGAGAAAAAGTTGGAAAAAGGTCCGAAATTGATTAAAAATCCTACCCAGGATGGAGTTCCAGAAGCCCCGCAGCGAGCTGCACGAGCCGCGGGAACACCGGGAATGACCAAAAGGCACCCAGAAGTGAACCATCAAAAGTGGGGGACAATTTGAGAAAAAGTTGGAAAAAGGTCCGAAATTGATTAAAAATCCTACCCAGGATGGAGTTCCAGAAGCCCCGCAGCGAGCTGCACGAGCCGCAGGAACACCGGGAATGACCAAAAGGCACCCAGAAGTGAACCAGCGAAAGTGGGGGAAAAATGGAGGAAAAGGAGGAAAAAGTACCAAATTGTTTAAAATTCCTACCCAGGATGGAGTTCCAGAAGTCCCGCAGCGAGCTGCGCGAGCCGCGGGAACACCGGGAATGACCAAAAGGCACCCAGAAGTGAACCATCAAAAGTGGGGGACAATTTGAGAAAAATTTGGAAAAAGGTCCGAAATTGATTAAAAATCCTACCCAGGATGGAGTTCCAGAAACCCCGCAGCGAGCTGCACGAGCCGCAGGAACACCGGGAATGACCAAAAGGCACCTAGAAGTGAACCATCAAAAGTGGGGGACAATTTGAGAAAAAGTTGGAAAAAGGTCCGAAATTGTTTAAAAATCCTACCCAGGATGGAGTTCCAGAAACCCCGCAGCGAGCTGCGCGAGCTCCGGGACCCCCGGGAATGACCAAAAGACACCCAGGAGTGGACCATCGAAAGTGGGAGGGAAATGGAGGGAAAGTCGGAAAAAGGTCCAAAATGGGTTGAAAATCATATGATCCCACCCAGGGTAGAGTTCCACAAGTCCCGCAGCGAGCTGCACGAGCCGCAGGAACACCGGGAATGACCAAAAGGCACCCAGAAGTGAACCAGCGAAAGTGGGGGAAAAATGGAGGAAAAGTCGGAAAAAGTACCAAATTGTTTAAAAATCCTACCCAGGATGGAGTTCCAGAAGTCCCGCAGCGAGCTGCCCGAGCCGCGGGAACACCGGGAATGACCAAAAGGCACCCAGAAGTGAACCAGCGAAAGTGGGGGACAATTTGAGAAAAAGTTGGGAAAAAAGGTCCGAAATTGATTAAAAATCCTACCCAGGATGGAGTTCCAGAAGTCCCGCAGCGAGCTGCCCGAGCCGCGGGAACACCGGGAATGACCAAAAGGCACCCAGAAGTGAACCAGCGAAAGTGGGGGACAATTTGAGAAAAAGTTGGAAAAAGGTCCGAAATTGTTTAAAAATCCTACCCAGGATGGAGTTCCAGAAGTCCCGCAGTGAGCTGCCCGAGCCGCGGGAACACCGGGAATCAACAAAAGGCACCCAGAAGTGAACCAGCGAAAGTGGGGGACAATTTGAGAAAAAGTTGGAAAAAGGTCCGAAATTGTTTAAAAATCCTACCCAGGATGGAGTTCCAGAAGCCCCGCAGCGAGCTGCACGAGCCGCAGGAACACCGGGAATGACCAAAAGGCACCCAGAAGTGAACCAGCGAAAGTGGGGGAAAAATGGAGGAAAAGGAGGAAAAAGTACCAAATTGTTTAAAAATCCTACCCAGGATGGAGTTCCAGAAGCCCCGCAGCGAGCTGCCCGAGCCGCGGGAACACCGGGAATGACCAAAAGGCACCCAGAAGTGAACCATCAAAAGTGGGGGACAATTTGAGAAAAAGTTGGAAAAAGGTCCGAAATTGTTTAAAAATCCTACCCAGGATGGAGTTCCAGAAGCCCCGCAGCGAGCTGCACGAGCCGCGGGAACACCGGGAATGACCAAAAGGCACCCAGAAGTGAACCATCAAAAGTGGGGGACAATTTGAGAAAAAGTTGGAAAAAGGTCCGAAATTGTTTAAAAATCCTACCCAGGATGGAGTTCCAGAAGCCCCGCAGCGAGCTGCACGAGCCGCAGGAACACCGGGAATGACCAAAAGGCACCCAGAAGTGAACCAGCGAAAGTGGGGGACAATTTGAGAAAAAGTTGGAAAAAGGTCCGAAATTGATTAAAAATCCTACCCAGGATGGAGTTCCAAAAGCCCCGCAGCGAGCTGCCCGAGCCGCGGGAACACCGGGAATCAACAAAAGGCACCCAGAAGTGAACCAGCGAAAGTGGGGGACAATTTGAGAAAAAGTTGGAAAAAGGTCCGAAATTGTTTAAAAATCCTACCCAGGATGGAGTTCCAGAAGCCCCGCAGCGAGCTGCACGTGCCGCAGGAACACCGGGAATGACCAAAAGGCACCCAGAAGTGAACCAGCGAAAGTGGGGGACAATTTGAGAAAAAGTTGGAAAAAGGTCCGAAATTGTTTAAAAATCCTACTCAGGATGGAGTTCCAGAAGCCCCGAAGCGAGCTGCGCGAGCTCCAGGACCCCCGGGAATGACCAAAAGATACCCAGGAGTGAACCAGCGAAAGTGGGGGACAATTTGAGAAAAAGTTGGAAAAAGGTCCGAAATTGTTTAAAAATCCTACCCAGGATGGAGTTCCAGAAGCCCCGCAGCGAGCTGCGCGAGCTCCGGGACCCCCGGGAATGACCAAAAGACAACCAGGAGTGGACCATCGAAAGTGGGAGGGAAATGGAGGGAAAGTCGGAAAAAGGTCCAAAATGGGTTGAAAATCATATGATCCCACCCAGGGTAGAGTTCCACAAGTCCCGCAGCGAGCTGCACGAGCCGCAGGAACACCGGGAATGACCAAAAGGCACCCAGAAGTGAACCAGCGAAAGTGGGGGAAAAATGGAGGAAAAGGAGGAAAAAGTGCCAAATTGTTTAAAAATCCTACCCAGGATGGAGTTCCAGAAGTCCCGCAGCGAGCTGCACGAGCCGCAGGAACACCGGGAATGACCAAAAGGCACCCAGAAGTGAACCATCAAAAGTGGGGGACAATTTGCGAAAAAGTTGGAAAAAAGGTCCGAAATTGATTAAAAATCCTACCCAGGATGGAGTTCCAGAAGCCCCGCAGCAGGCTGCACGAGCCGCAGGAACACCGGGAATGACCAAAAGGCACCCAGAAGTGAACCAGTGAAAGTGGGGGAAAAATGGAGGAAAAGGAGGAAAAAGTACCAAATTGTTTAAAAATCCTATCCAGGATGGAGTTCCAGAAGTCCCGCAGCGAGCTGCACGAGCCGCAGGAACACCGGGAATGACCAAAAGGCACCCAGAAGTGAACCATCAAAAGTGGGGGACAATTTGAGAAAAAGTTGGGAAAAAAGGTCCGAAATTGATTAAAAATCCTACCCAGGATGGAGTTCCAGAAGCCCCGCAGCGAGCTGCACGTGCCGCAGGAACACCGGGAATGACCAAAAGGCACCCAGAAGTGAACCAGCGAAAGTGGGGGACAATTTGAGAAAAAGTTGGAAAAAGGTCCGAAATTGTTTAAAAATCCTACCCAGGATGGAGTTCCAGAAGCCCCGCAGCGAGCTGCACGAGCCGCAGGAACACCGGGAATGACCAAAAGGCACCCAGAAGTGAACCAGCGAAAGTGGGGGACAATTTGAGAAAAAGTTGGAAAAAAGTCCGAAATTGTTTAAAAATCCTACCCAGGATGGAGTTCCAGAAGCCCCGCAGCGAGTTGCGCGAGCTCCGGGACCCCCGGGAATGACCAAAAGATACCCAGGAGTGAACCAGCGAAAGTGGGGGACAATTTGAGAAAAAGTTGGAAAAAGGTCCGAAATTCATTAAAAATCCTACCCAGGATGGAGTTCCAGAAGCCCCGCAGCGAGCTGCACGAGCCGCAGGAACACCGGGAATGACCAAAAGGCACCCAGAAGTGAACCAGTGAAAGTGGGGGAAAAATGGAGGAAAAGGAGGAAAAAGTACCAAATTGTTTAAAAATCCTATCCAGGATGGAGTTCCACAAGTCCCGCAGCGAGCTGCCCGAGCCGCAGGAACACCGGGAATGACCAAAAGGCACCCAGAAGTGAACCAGCGAAAGTGGGGGAAAAATGGAGGAAAAGGAGGAAAAAGTGCCAAATTGTTTAAAAATCCTACCCAGGATGGAGTTCTTGAAGTCCCGCAGCGAGCTGCGCGAGCCGCAGGAACACCGGGAATGACCAAAAGGCACCCAGAAGTGAACCATCAAAAGTGGGGGACAATTTGAGAAAAAGTTGGGAAAAAAGGTCCGAAATTGATTAAAAATCCTACCCAGGATGGAGTTCCAGAAGCCCCGCAGCGAGCTGCACGAGCCGCGGGAACACCGGGAATGACCAAAAGGCACCCAGAAGTGAACCATTAAAAGTGGGGGACAATTTGAGAAAAAGTTGGAAAAAGGTCCGAAATTCATTAAAAATCCTACCCAGGATGGAGTTCCAGAAGCCCCGCAGCGAGCTGCGCGAGCTCCAGGACCCCCGGGAATGACCAAAAGATACCCAGGAGTGAACCAGCGAAAGTGGGGGACAATTTGAGAAAAAGTTGGAAAAAGGTCCGAAATTGTTTAAAAATCCTACTCAGGATGGAGTTCCAGAAGCCCCGCAGCGAGCTGCGCGAGCTCCAGGACCCCCGGGAATGACCAAAAGACACCCAGGAGTGGACCATCGAAAGTGGGAGGGAAATGGAGGGAAAGTCGGAAAAAGGTCCAAAATGGGTTGAAAATCATATGATCCCACCCAGGGTAGAGTTCCACAAGTCCCGCAGCGAGCTGCACGAGCCGCAGGAACACCGGGAATGACCAAAAGGCACCCAGAAGTGAACCAGCGAAAGTGGGGGAAAAATGGAGGAAAAGTCGGAAAAAGTACCAAATTGTTTAAAAATCCTACCCAGGATGGAGTTCCAGAAGTCCCGCAGCGAGCTGCCCGAGCCGCGGGAACACCGGGAATGACCAAAAGGCACCCAGAAGTGAACCAGCGAAAGTGGGGGACAATTTGAGAAAAAGTTGGGAAAAAAGGTCCGAAATTGATTAAAAATCCTACCCAGGATGGAGTTCCAGAAGTCCCGCAGCGAGCTGCCCGAGCCGCGGGAACACCGGGAATGACCAAAAGGCACCCAGAAGTGAACCAGCGAAAGTGGGGGACAATTTGAGAAAAAGTTGGAAAAAGGTCCGAAATTGTTTAAAAATCCTACCCAGGATGGAGTTCCAGAAGTCCCGCAGTGAGCTGCCCGAGCCGCGGGAACACCGGGAATCAACAAAAGGCACCCAGAAGTGAACCAGCGAAAGTGGGGGACAATTTGAGAAAAAGTTGGAAAAAGGTCCGAAATTGTTTAAAAATCCTACCCAGGATGGAGTTCCAGAAGCCCCGCAGCGAGCTGCACGAGCCGCAGGAACACCGGGAATGACCAAAAGGCACCCAGAAGTGAACCAGCGAAAGTGGGGGAAAAATGGAGGAAAAGGAGGAAAAAGTACCAAATTGTTTAAAAATCCTACCCAGGATGGAGTTCCAGAAGCCCCGCAGCGAGCTGCCCGAGCCGCGGGAACACCGGGAATGACCAAAAGGCACCCAGAAGTGAACCATCAAAAGTGGGGGACAATTTGAGAAAAAGTTGGAAAAAGGTCCGAAATTGTTTAAAAATCCTACCCAGGATGGAGTTCCAGAAGCCCCGCAGCGAGCTGCACGAGCCGCGGGAACACCGGGAATGACCAAAAGGCACCCAGAAGTGAACCATCAAAAGTGGGGGACAATTTGAGAAAAAGTTGGAAAAAGGTCCGAAATTGTTTAAAAATCCTACTCAGGATGGAGTTCCAGAAGCCCCGAAGCGAGCTGCGCGAGCTCCAGGACCCCCGGGAATGACCAAAAGATACCCAGGAGTGAACCAGCGAAAGTGGGGGACAATTTGAGAAAAAGTTGGAAAAAGGTCCGAAATTGTTTAAAAATCCTACCCAGGATGGAGTTCCAGAAGCCCCGCAGCGAGCTGCCCGAGCCGCGGGACCCCCGGGAATGACCAAAAGACAACCAGGAGTGGACCATCGAAAGTGGGAGGGAAATGGAGGGAAAGTCGGAAAAAGGTCCAAAATGGGTTGAAAATCATATGATCCCACCCCAGGGGTAGAGTTCCACAAGTCCCGCAGCGAGCTGCACGAGCCGCAGGAACACCGGGAATGACCAAAAGGCACCCAGAAGTGAACCAGCGAAAGTGGGGGAAAAATGGAGGAAAAGGAGGAAAAAGTACCAAATTGTTTAAAAATCCTACCCAGGATGGAGTTCCACAAGTCCCGCAGCGAGCTGCACGAGCCGCAGGAACACCGGGAATGACCAAAAGGCACCCAGAAGTGAACCAGCGAAAGTGGGGGAAAAATGGAGGAAAAGGAGGAAAAAGTACCAAATTGTTTAAAAATGCCTACCCAGGATGGAGTTCCACAAGTCCCCGCAGCGAGCTGCACGAGCCGCAGGAACACCGGGAATGACCAAAAGGCACCCAGAAGTGAACCAGCGAAAGTGGGGGGAAAAATGGAGGAAAAGGAGGAAAAAGTACCAAATTGTTTAAAAAATCCTACCCAGGATGGAGTTCCACAAGTTCCCGCAGCGAGCAGCACGAGCCGCAGGAACACCGGGAATGACCAAAAGGCACCCAGAAGTGAACCAGCGAAAGTGGGGGAAAAATGGAGGAAAAGGAGGAAAAAGTACCAAATTGTTTAAAAATCCTACCCAGGATGGAGTTCCACAAGTCCCGCAGCGAGCTGCACGAGCCGCAGGAACACCGGGAATGACCAAAAGGCACCCAGAAGTGAACCATCAAAAGTGGGGGACAATTTGAGAAAAATTTGGAAAAAGGTCCGAAATTGATTAAAAATCCTACCCCAGGATGGAGTTCCAGAAGCCCCGCAGCGAGCTGCCCGAGCCGCGGGAACACCGGGAATGACCAAAAGATACCCAGAAGTGAATCAGCGAAAGTGGGGGAAAAATGGAGGAAAAGGAGGAAAAAGTACAAATTGTTTAAAAATCCTACCCAGGATGGAGTTCCACAAGTCCCGCAGCGAGCTGCACGAGCCGCAGGAACACCGGGAATGACCAAAAGATACCCAGAAGTGAACCAGCGAAAGTGGGGGGGAAAATGGAGGAAAAGGAGGAAAAAGTACCAAATTGTTTAAAAATCCTACCCCAGGATGGAGTTCCACAAGTCCCGCAAAGAGCTGCACGAAGCCGCAGGAACACCGGGAATGACCAAAAGGCACCCCAGAAGTGAACCATCAAAAGTGGGGGACAATTTGAGAAAAAGTTGGAAAAAGGTCCGAAATTGATTAAAAATCCTACCCAGGATGGAGTTCCAGAAGCCCCGCAGCGAGCTGCACGAGCCGCGGGAACACCGGGAATGACCAAAAGGCACCCAGAAGTGAACCATCAAAAGTGGGGGGACAATTTTGAGAAAAAGTTGGAAAAAAGGTCCGAAATTGATTAAAAATCCTACCCAGGATGGAGTTTCCAGAAGCCCCGCAGCGAGCTGCACGAGCCGCAGGAACACCGGGAATGACCAAAAGGCACCCAGAAGTGAACCAGCGAAAGTGGGGGAAAAATGGAGGAAAAGGAGGAAAAAGTACCAAATTGTTTAAAATTCCTACCAGGATGGAGTTCCACGAAGTCCCGCAGCGAGCTGCACGAGCCGCAGGAACACCGGGAATGACCAAAAGGCACCCAGAAGTGAACCATCAAAAGTGGGGGACAATTTGAGAAAAAGTTGGAAAAAGGTCCGAAATTGATTAAAAATCCTACCCAGGATGGAGTTCCAGAAGCCCCGCAGCGAGCTGCACGAGCCGCGGGGAACAACCGGGAATGACCAAAAGGCACCCAGAAGTGAACCATCAAAAGTGGGGGACAATTTGAGAAAAAGTTGGAAAAAGGTCCGAAATTGATTAAAAATCCTACCCAGGATGGAGTTCCAGAAGCCCCGCAGCGAGCTGCACGAGCCGCGGGAACACCGGGAATGACCAAAAGGCACCCAGAAGTGAACCATCAAAAGTGGGGGACAATTTGAGAAAAAGTTGGAAAAAGGTCCGAAATTGATTAAAAATCCTACCCAGGATGGAGTTCCAGAAGCCCCGCAGCGAGCTGCCGCACGAGCCGCGGGAACACCGGGGAATGACCAAAAGGCACCCAGAAGTGAACCATCAAAAGTGGGGGACAATTTGAGAAAAAAGTTGGAAAAGGTCCGAAATTGATTAAAAATCCTACCCAGGATGGAGTTCCAGAAAGCCCCCGCAGCGAGCTGCACGAGCCGCGGGGAACACCGGGAATGACCAAAAGGCACCTAGAAGTGAACCATCAAAAGTGGGGGACAATTTGAGAAAAAGTTGGAAAAAGGTCCGAAATTGTTTAAAAATCCTACCCAGGATGGAGTTCCAGAAACCCCGCAGCGAGCTGCGCGAGCTCCGGGACCCCCGGGAATGACCAAAAGACACCCAGGAGTGGACCATCGAAAGTGGGAGGGAAATGGAGGGAAAGTCGGAAAAAGGTCCAAAATGGGTTGAAAATCATATGATCCCACCCAGGGTAGAGTTCCACAAGTCCCGCAGCGAGCTGCACGAGCCGCAGGAACACCGGGAATGACCAAAAGGCACCCAGAAGTGAACCAGCGAAAGTGGGGGGAAAAATGGAGGAAAAGGAGGAAAAAGTACCAAATTGTTTAAAAAATCCTACCCAGGATGGAGTTTCCAGAAGTCCCGCAGCGAGCTGCCCGAGCCGCGGGGAACACCGGGAATGACCAAAAGGCACCCAGAAGTGAACCATCAAAACTGGGGGACAATTTGAGAAAAAGTTGGAAAAAGGTCCGAAATTGTTTAAAAATCCTACCCAGGATGGAGTTCCACAAGCCCCGCAGCGAGCTGCGCGAGCCGCAGGAACAACCGGGAATGACCAAAAGGCCACCCAGAAGTGAACCAGCGAAAGTGGAGGGAAAAAATGGAGGAAAAGGAGGAAAAAAGTACCAAATTGTTTAAAAATCCTACCCAGGATGGAGTTCCAAGAAGCCCCGCAGCGAGGCTGCGCGAGCCGCAGGAACACCGGGAATGACCAAAAGGCACCCCAGAAGTGAACCATCAAAAAGTGGGGGACAATTTGAGAAAAAGTTGGAAAAAGGTCCGAAATTGATTAAGAATCCTACCCAGGATGGAGTTCCAGAAGTCCCGCAGCGAGCTGCGCGAGCTCCGGGACCCCCGGGAATGACCAAAAGGCACCCAGAAGTGAACCAGCGAAAGTGGGGGAAAAATGGAGGAAAAGGAGGAAAAAGTGCCAAATTGTTTAAAAATCCTACCCAGGATGGAGTTCCAGAAGTCCCGCAGCGAGCTGCACGAGCCGCAGGAACACTGGGAATGACCAAAAGGCACCCAGAAGTGAACCATCAAAAGTGGGGGGACAATTTGAGAAAAAGTTGGAAAAAGGTCCGAAATTGATTAAGGAATCCTACCCAGGATGGAGTTCCAGAAGCCCCGCAGCGAGCTGCACGAGCTCCCGGGACCCCCGGGAATGACCAAAAGGCACCCAGAAGTGAACCAGCGAAAGTGGGGGAAAAATGGAGGAAAAGGAGGAAAACAGTGCCAAATTGTTTAAAAATCCTACCCAGGATGGAGTTCCACAAGTCCCGCAGCGAGCTGCACGAGCCGCAGGGAACACCGGGAGAATGACCAAAAGGCACCCAGAAGTGAACCAGCGAAAGTGGGGGAAAAATGGAGGAAAAGGAGGGAAAAAAGTACCAAATTGTTTAAAAATCCTACCCAGGATGGAGTTCCAGAAGTCCCGCAGCGAGCTGCACGAGCCGCAGGAACACCGGGGAATGACAAAAAGGCACCCAGAAGTGAACCATCAAAAGTGGGGGACAATTTGAGAAAAAGTTGGAAAAAAGGTCCGAAATTGATTAAAAATCCTACCCAGGATGGAATACCAGAAGCCCCGCAGCGAGCTGCACGAGCTCCGGGACCCCCGGGACATGACCAAAAGGCACCCAGAAGTGAACCATCAAAAGTGGGGGACAATTTGAGAAAAAGTTGGAAAAAGGTCCGAAATTGTTTAAAAATCCTACCCAGGATGGAGTTCCAGAAGTCCCGCAGCGAGCTGCACGAGCCGCAGGAACACCGGGAATGACAAAAAGGCACCCAGAAGTGAACCATCAAAAGTGGGGGACAATTTGAGAAAAAGTTGGAAAAAGGTCCGAAATTGATTAAAAATCCTACCCAGGATGGAATACCAGAAGCCCCGCAGCGAGCTGCACGAGCTCCGGGACCCCCGGGAATGACCAAAAGGCACCCAGAAGTGAACCATCAAAAGTGGGGGACAATTTGAGAAAAAGTTGGAAAAAGGTCCGAAATTGTTTAAAAATCCTACCCAGGATGGAGTTCCAGAAGTCCCGCAGCGAGCTGCACGAGCCGCAGGAACACCGGGGAATGACCAAAAGGCACCCAGAAGTGAACCAGCCGAAAGTGGGGGAAAAAATGGAGGAAAAGGAGGAAAAAGTACCAAATTGTTTAAAAAATCCTACCCAGGATGGAGTTCCAGAAGCCCCGCAGCGAGCTGCGCGAGCCGCAGGAACACCGGGAAATGACCAAAAGGCACCCAGAAGTGAACCATCAAAAGTGGGGGACAATTTGAGAAAAAGTTGGAAAAAGGTCCGAAATTGATTAAAAATCCTACCCAGGATGGAGTTCCAGAAGCCCCGCAGCGAGCTGCACGAGCCGCGGGAACACCGGGAATGACCAAAAAGGCACCCAGAAGTGAACCAGCGAAAGTGGGGGGACAATTTGAGAAAAAGTTGGAAAAAGGTCCGAAATTGTTTAAAAATCCTACCCAGGATGGAGTTCCAGAAGTCCCGCAGCGAGCTGCACGAGCCGCAGGAACACCGATAATGAACAAAAGGCACCCAGAAGTGAACCAACGAAAGTGGGGGAAAAATGGAGGTAGGAGGAAAAAGTACCAAATTGTTTAAAAATCCTACCAGGATGGAGTTCCACAACTCCCGCAAAGAGCTGCACGAGCCGCAGGAACACCGGGGATGACCAAAAGGCACCCAGAAGTGAACCATCAAAAGTGGGGGACAATTTGAGAAAAAGTTGGAAAAAGGTCCGAAATTGAATAAAAATCCTACCCAGGATGGAGTTCCAGAAACCCCGCAGCGAGCTGCCCGAGCCGCGGGAACACGGGAATGACCAAAAGGCACCCAGAAGTGAACCATCAAAAGTGGGGGACAATTTGAGAAAAAGTTGGAAAAAGGTCCGAAATTGTTTAAAAATCCTACCCAGGATGGAGTTCCACAAGTCCCGCAGCGAGCTGCACGAGCCACAGGAACACCGGGAATGACCAAAAGGCACCCAGAAGTGAACCATCAAAAGTGGGGGACAATTTGAGAAAAAGTTGGAAAAAGGTCCCAAATTGTTTAAAAATCCTACCCAGGATGGAGTTCCAGAAGTCCCGCAGCGAGCTGCACGAGCCGCAGGAACACCGGGAATGACCAAAAGGCACCCAGAAGTGAACCATCAAAAGTGGGGGACAATTTGAGAAAAAGTTGGAAAAAGGTCCGAAATTGATTAAAAATCCTACCCAGGATGGAGTTCCAGAAGCCCCGCAGCGAGCTGCACGAGACGCAGGAACACCGGGAATGACCAAAAGGCACCCAGAAGTGAACCATCAAAAGTGGGGGACAATTTGAGAAAAAGTTGGAAAAAGGTCCGAAATTGATTAAAAATCCTACCCAGGATGGAGTTCCAGAAGCCCCGCAGCGAGCTGCACGAGCCGCAGGAACACCGGGAATGACCAAAAGATACCCAGGAGTGAACCAGCCAAAGTGGGGGACAATTTGAGAAAAAGTTGGAAAAAAGGTCCGAAATTGTTTAAAAATCCCACCCAGGGTAGAGTTCCACAAGTCCCGCAGCGAGCTGCACGAGCCGCAGGAACACCGGGAATGACCAAAAGGCACCCAGAAGTGAACCAGCGAAAGTGGGGGAAAAATGGAGGAAAAGGAGGAAAAAGTGCCAAATTGTTTAAAAATCCTACCCAGGATGGAGTTCCACAAGTCCCGCAAAGAGCTGCACGAGCCGCAGGAACACCGGGAATGACCAAAAGGCACCCAGGAGTGAACCAGCCAAAGTGGGGGACAATTTGAGAAAAAGTTGGAAAAAGTACCAAATTGTTTAAAAATCCTACCCAGGATGGAGTTCCACAAGTCCCGCAGCGAGCTGCACGAGCCACAGGAACACCGGGAATGACCAAAAGGCACCCAGAAGTGAACCATCAAAAGTGGGGGACAATTTGAGAAAAAGTTGGAAAAAGGTCCGAAATTGTTTAAAAATCCTACCCAGGATGGAGTTCCACAAGTCCCGCAAAGAGCTGCACGAGCCGCAGGAACACCGGGAATGACCAAAAGGCACCCAGAAGTGAACCAGCGAAAGTGGGGGAAAAATGGAGGAAAAGGAGGAAAAAGTACCAAATTGTTTAAAAATCCTACCCAGGATGGAGTTCCACAAGTCCCGCAGCGAGCTGCACGAGCCGCAGGAACACCGGGAATGACCAAAAGGCACCCAGAAGTGAACCAGCGAAAGTGGGGGAAAAATGGAGGAAAAGGAGGAAAAAGTACCAAATTGTTTAAAAATCCTACCCAGGATGGAGTTCCACAAGTCCCGCAAAGAGCTGCACGAGCCGCAGGAACACCGGGAATGACCAAAAGGCACCCAGAAGTGAACCAGCGAAAGTGGGGGAAAAATGGAGGAAAAGGAGGAAAAAGTACCAAATTGTTTAAAAATCCTACCCAGGATGGAGTTCCAGAAGCCCCGCAGCGAGCTGCACGAGCCGCGGGAACACCGGGAATGACCAAAAGGCACCCAGAAGTGAACCATCAAAAGTGGGGGACAATTTGAGAAAAAGTTGGAAAAAGGTCCGAAATTGATTAAAAATCCTACCCAGGATGGAGTTCCAGAAGCCCCGCAGCGAGCTGCACGAGCCGCGGGAACACCGGGAATGACCAAAAGGCACCTAGAAGTGAACCATCAAAAGTGGGGGACAATTTGAGAAAAAGTTGGAAAAAGGTCCGAAATTGTTTAAAAATCCTACCCAGGATGGAGTTCCAGAAACCCCGCAGCGAGCTGCGCGAGCTCCGGGACCCCCGGGAATGACCAAAAGACACCCAGGAGTGGACCATCGAAAGTGGGAGGGAAATGGAGGGAAAGTCGGAAAAAGGTCCAAAATGGGTTGAAAATCATATGATCCCACCCAGGGTAGAGTTCCACAAGTCCCGCAGCGAGCTGCACGAGCCGCAGGAACACCGGGAATGACCAAAAGGCACCCAGAAGTGAACCAGCGAAAGTGGGGGAAAAATGGAGGAAAAGGAGGAAAAAGTACCAAATTGTTTAAAAATCCTACCCAGGATGGAGTTCCAGAAGTCCCGCAGCGAGCTGCCCGAGCCGCGGGAACACCGGGAATGACCAAAAGGCACCCAGAAGTGAACCATCAAAACTGGGGGACAATTTGAGAAAAAGTTGGAAAAAGGTCCGAAATTGTTTAAAAATCCTACCCAGGATGGAGTTCCACAAGCCCCGCAGCGAGCTGCGCGAGCCGCAGGAACACCGGGAATGACCAAAAGGCACCCAGAAGTGAACCAGCGAAAGTGGGGGAAAAAATGGAGGAAAAGGAGGAAAAAGTACCAAATTGTTTAAAAATCCTACCCAGGATGGAGTTCCAGAAGCCCCGCAGCGAGCTGCCCGAGCCGCGGGAACACCGGGAATGACCAAAAGGCACCCAGAAGTGAACCATCAAAAGTGGGGGACAATTTGAGAAAAAGTTGGAAAAAGGTCCGAAATTGTTTAAAAATCCTACCCAGGATGGAGTTCCAGAAGCCCCGCAGCGAGCTGCACGAGCCGCGGGAACACCGGGAATGACCAAAAGGCACCCAGAAGTAAACCAGCGAAAGTGGGGGAAAAATGGAGGAAAAGGAGGAAAAAGTGCCAAATTGTTTAAAAATCCTACCCAGGATGGAGTTCCAGAAGTCCCGCAGCGAGCTGCACGAGCCGCAGGAACACCGGGAATGACCAAAAGGCACCCAGAAGTAAACCAGCGAAAGTGGGGGAAAAATGGAGGAAAAGGAGGAAAAAGTGCCAAATTGTTTAAAAATCCTACCCAGGATGGAGTTCCAGAAGTCCCGCAGCGAGCTGCGCGAGCCGCAGGAACACCGGGAATGACCAAAAGGCACCCAGAAGTGAACCAGCGAAAGTGGGGGAAAATGGAGGAAAAGGAGGAAAAAGTGCCAAATTGTTTAAAAATCCTACCCAGGATGGAGTTCCAGAAGCCCCGCAGCGAGCTGCCCGAGCCGCAGGAACACCGGGAATGACCAAAAGGCACCCAGAAGTGAACCAGCGAAAGTGGGGGAAAAATGGAGGAAAAGGAGGAAAAAGTACCAAATTGTTTAAAAATCCTACCAGGATGGAGTTCCAGAAGCCCCGCAGCGAGCTGCACGAGCCGCAGGAACACCGGGAATGACCAAAAGGCACCCAGAAGTGAACCATCAAAAGTGGGGGACAATTTGAGAAAAAGTTGGAAAAAGGTCCGAAATTGATTAAAAATCCTACCCAGGATGGAGTTCCAGAAGCCCCGCAGCGAGCTGCGCGAGCCGCAGGAACACCGGGAATGACCAAAAGGCACCCAGAAGTGAACCAGCGAAAGTGGGGGACAATTTGAGAAAAAGTTGGAAAAAGTGCCAAATTGTTTAAAAATCCTACCCAGGATGGAGTTCCACAAGTCCCGCAAAGAGCTGCACGAGCCGCAGGAACACCGGGAATGACCAAAAGGCACCCAGAAGTGAACCATCAAAAGTGGGGGACAATTTGAGAAAAAGTTGGAAAAAGGTCCGAAATTGATTAAAAATCCTACCCAGGATGGAGTTCCACAAGCCCCGCAGCGAGCTGCGCGAGCCGTGGGAACACCGGGAATGACCAAAAGGCACCCAGAAGTGAACCAGCGAAAGTGGGGGAAAATGGAGGAAAAGGAGGAAAAAGTGCCAAATTGTTTAAAAATCCTACCCAGGATGGAGTTCCAGAAGTCCCGCAGCGAGCTGCACGAGCCGCAGGAACACCGGGAATGACCAAAAGGCACCCAGAAGTGAACCAGCGAAAGTGGGGGAAAAATGGAGGAAAAGGAGGAAAAAGTGCCAAATTGTTTAAAAATCCTACCCAGGATGGAGTTCCAGAAGACCCGCAGCGAGCTGCGCGAGCTCCGGGACCCCCTGGAATGACCAAAAGATACCCAGGAGTGAACCATCAAAAGTGGGGGACAATTTGAGAAAAAGTTGGAAAAAGGTCCGAAATTGTTTAAAAATCCTACCCAGGATGGAGTTCCAGAAGTCCCGCAGCGAGCTGCACGAGCGGCGGGAACACCGGGAATGACCAAAAGGCACCCAGAAGTGAACCAGCGAAAGTGGGGGAAAAATGGAGGAAAAGGAGGAAAAAGTGCCAAATTGTTTAAAAATCCTACCCAGGATGGAGTTCCAGAAGTCCCGCAGCGAGCTGCACGAGCCGCAGGAACACCGGGAATGACCAAAAGGCACCCAGAAGTAAACCAGCGAAAGTGGGGGAAAAATGGAGGAAAAGGAGGAAAAAGTGCCAAATTGTTTAAAAATCCTACCCAGGATGGAGTTCCAGAAGTCCCGCAGCGAGCTGCGCGAGCCGCAGGAACACCGGGAATGACCAAAAGGCACCCAGAAGTGAACCAGCGAAAGTGGGGGAAAAATGGAGGAAAAGGAGGAAAAAGTGCCAAATTGTTTAAAAATCCTACCCAGGATGGAGTTCCAGAAGTCCCGCAGCGAGCTGCGTGAGCCGCAGGAACACCGGGAATGACCAAAAGGCACCCAGAAGTGAACCAGCGAAAGTGGGGGAAAAATGGAGGAAAAGGAGGAAAAAGTACCAAATTGTTTAAAAATCCTACCCAGGATGGAGTTCCAGAAGCCCCGCAGCGAGCTGCGCGAGCCGCAGGAACACCGGGAATGACCAAAAGGCACCCAGAAGTGAACCATCAAAAGTGGGGGACAATTTGAGAAAAATTTGGAAAAAGGTCCGAAATTGATTAAAAATCCTACCCAGGATGGAGTTCCAGAAGCCCCGCAGCGAGCTGCCCGAGCCGCGGGAACACCGGGAATGACCAAAAGATACCCAGAAGTGAATCAGCGAAAGTGGGGGAAAAATGGAGGAAAAGGAGGAAAAAGTACCAAATTGTTTAAAAATCCTACCCAGGATGGAGTTCCAGAAGCCCTGCAGCGAGCTGCACGAGCCGCAGGAACACCGGGAATGACCAAAAGGCACCCAGAAGTGAACCAGCGAAAGTGGGGGAAAAATGGAGGAAAAGGAGGAAAAAGTGCCAAATTGTTTAAAAATCTTATCCCAGGATGGAGTTCCAGAAGTCCCGCAGCGAGCTGCACGAGCCCTGGGACCCCCGGGAATGACCAAAAGATACCCAGAAGTGAACCAGCGAAAGTGGGGGGAAAATGGAGGAAAAGGAGGAAAAAGTGCCAAATTGTTTAAAAATCCTACCCAGGATGGAGTTCCAGAAGCCCTGCAGCGAGCTGCACGAGCCGCAGGAACACCGGGAATGACCAAAAGGCACCCAGAAGTGAACCAGCGAAAGTGGGGGAAAAATGGAGGAAAAGGAGGAAAAAGTACCAAATTGTTTAAAAATCCTACCCAGGATGGAGTTCCACAAGTCCCGCAAAGAGCTGCACGAGCCGCAGGAACACCGGGAATGACCAAAAGGCACCCAGAAGTGAACCATCAAAAGTGGGGGACAATTTGAGAAAAAGTTGGAAAAAGGTCCGAAATTGATTAAAAATCCTACCCAGGATGGAGTTCCAGAAGCCCCGCAGCGAGCTGCACGAGCCGCGGGAACACCGGGAATGACCAAAAGGCACCCAGAAGTGAACCATCAAAAGTGGGGGACAATTTGAGAAAAAGTTGGAAAAAGGTCCGAAATTGATTAAAAATCCTACCCAGGATGGAGTTCCAGAAGCCCCGCAGCGAGCTGCACGAGCCGCAGGAACACCGGGAATGACCAAAAGGCACCCAGAAGTGAACCAGCGAAAGTGGGGGAAAAATGGAGGAAAAGGAGGAAAAAGTACCAAATTGTTTAAAATTCCTACCCAGGATGGAGTTCCAGAAGTCCCGCAGCGAGCTGCGCGAGCCGCGGGAACACCGGGAATGACCAAAAGGCACCCAGAAGTGAACCATCAAAAGTGGGGGACAATTTGAGAAAAATTTGGAAAAAGGTCCGAAATTGATTAAAAATCCTACCCAGGATGGAGTTCCAGAAACCCCGCAGCGAGCTGCACGAGCCGCAGGAACACCGGGAATGACCAAAAGGCACCTAGAAGTGAACCATCAAAAGTGGGGGACAATTTGAGAAAAAGTTGGAAAAAGGTCCGAAATTGTTTAAAAATCCTACCCAGGATGGAGTTCCAGAAACCCCGCAGCGAGCTGCGCGAGCTCCGGGACCCCCGGGAATGACCAAAAGACACCCAGGAGTGGACCATCGAAAGTGGGAGGGAAATGGAGGGAAAGTCGGAAAAAGGTCCAAAATGGGTTGAAAATCATATGATCCCACCCAGGGTAGAGTTCCACAAGTCCCGCAGCGAGCTGCACGAGCCGCAGGAACACCGGGAATGACCAAAAGGCACCCAGAAGTGAACCAGCGAAAGTGGGGGAAAAATGGAGGAAAAGTCGGAAAAAGTACCAAATTGTTTAAAAATCCTACCCAGGATGGAGTTCCAGAAGTCCCGCAGCGAGCTGCCCGAGCCGCGGGAACACCGGGAATGACCAAAAGGCACCCAGAAGTGAACCAGCGAAAGTGGGGGACAATTTGAGAAAAAGTTGGGAAAAAAGGTCCGAAATTGATTAAAAATCCTACCCAGGATGGAGTTCCAGAAGTCCCGCAGCGAGCTGCCCGAGCCGCGGGAACACCGGGAATGACCAAAAGGCACCCAGAAGTGAACCAGCGAAAGTGGGGGACAATTTGAGAAAAAGTTGGAAAAAGGTCCGAAATTGTTTAAAAATCCTACCCAGGATGGAGTTCCAGAAGTCCCGCAGTGAGCTGCCCGAGCCGCGGGAACACCGGGAATCAACAAAAGGCACCCAGAAGTGAACCAGCGAAAGTGGGGGACAATTTGAGAAAAAGTTGGAAAAAGGTCCGAAATTGTTTAAAAATCCTACCCAGGATGGAGTTCCAGAAGCCCCGCAGCGAGCTGCACGAGCCGCAGGAACACCGGGAATGACCAAAAGGCACCCAGAAGTGAACCAGCGAAAGTGGGGGAAAAATGGAGGAAAAGGAGGAAAAAGTACCAAATTGTTTAAAAATCCTACCCAGGATGGAGTTCCAGAAGCCCCGCAGCGAGCTGCCCGAGCCGCGGGAACACCGGGAATGACCAAAAGGCACCCAGAAGTGAACCATCAAAAGTGGGGGACAATTTGAGAAAAAGTTGGAAAAAGGTCCGAAATTGTTTAAAAATCCTACCCAGGATGGAGTTCCAGAAGCCCCGCAGCGAGCTGCACGAGCCGCGGGAACACCGGGAATGACCAAAAGGCACCCAGAAGTGAACCATCAAAAGTGGGGGACAATTTGAGAAAAAGTTGGAAAAAGGTCCGAAATTGTTTAAAAATCCTACCCAGGATGGAGTTCCAGAAGCCCCGCAGCGAGCTGCACGAGCCGCAGGAACACCGGGAATGACCAAAAGGCACCCAGAAGTGAACCAGCGAAAGTGGGGGACAATTTGAGAAAAAGTTGGAAAAAGGTCCGAAATTGATTAAAAATCCTACCCAGGATGGAGTTCCAAAAGCCCCGCAGCGAGCTGCCCGAGCCGCGGGAACACCGGGAATCAACAAAAGGCACCCAGAAGTGAACCAGCGAAAGTGGGGGACAATTTGAGAAAAAGTTGGAAAAAGGTCCGAAATTGTTTAAAAATCCTACCCAGGATGGAGTTCCAGAAGTCCCGCAGCGAGCTGCACGAGCCGCGGGAACACCGGGAATGACCAAAAGGCACCCAGAAGTGAACCAGCGAAAGTGGGGGAAAAATGGAGGAAAAGGAGGAAAAAGTACCAAATTGTTTAAAAATCCTACCCAGGATGGAGTTCCAGAAGCCCCGCAGCGAGCTGCACGTGCCGCAGGAACACCGGGAATGACCAAAAGGCACCCAGAAGTGAACCAGCGAAAGTGGGGGACAATTTGAGAAAAAGTTGGAAAAAGGTCCGAAATTGTTTAAAAATCCTACTCAGGATGGAGTTCCAGAAGCCCCGAAGCGAGCTGCGCGAGCTCCAGGACCCCCGGGAATGACCAAAAGATACCCAGGAGTGAACCAGCGAAAGTGGGGGACAATTTGAGAAAAAGTTGGAAAAAGGTCCGAAATTGTTTAAAAATCCTACCCAGGATGGAGTTCCAGAAGCCCCGCAGCGAGCTGCGCGAGCTCCGGGACCCCCGGGAATGACCAAAAGACAACCAGGAGTGGACCATCGAAAGTGGGAGGGAAATGGAGGGAAAGTCGGAAAAAGGTCCAAAATGGGTTGAAAATCATATGATCCCACCCAGGGTAGAGTTCCACAAGTCCCGCAGCGAGCTGCACGAGCCGCAGGAACACCGGGAATGACCAAAAGGCACCCAGAAGTGAACCAGCGAAAGTGGGGGAAAAATGGAGGAAAAGGAGGAAAAAGTGCCAAATTGTTTAAAAATCCTACCCAGGATGGAGTTCCAGAAGTCCCGCAGCGAGCTGCACGAGCCGCAGGAACACCGGGAATGACCAAAAGGCACCCAGAAGTGAACCATCAAAAGTGGGGGACAATTTGCGAAAAAGTTGGAAAAAAGGTCCGAAATTGATTAAAAATCCTACCCAGGATGGAGTTCCAGAAGCCCCGCAGCAGGCTGCACGAGCCGCAGGAACACCGGGAATGACCAAAAGGCACCCAGAAGTGAACCAGTGAAAGTGGGGGAAAAATGGAGGAAAAGGAGGAAAAAGTACCAAATTGTTTAAAAATCCTATCCAGGATGGAGTTCCAGAAGTCCCGCAGCGAGCTGCACGAGCCGCAGGAACACCGGGAATGACCAAAAGGCACCCAGAAGTGAACCATCAAAAGTGGGGGACAATTTGAGAAAAAGTTGGGAAAAAAGGTCCGAAATTGATTAAAAATCCTACCCAGGATGGAGTTCCAGAAGCCCCGCAGCGAGCTGCACGTGCCGCAGGAACACCGGGAATGACCAAAAGGCACCCAGAAGTGAACCAGCGAAAGTGGGGGACAATTTGAGAAAAAGTTGGAAAAAGGTCCGAAATTGTTTAAAAATCCTACCCAGGATGGAGTTCCAGAAGCCCCGCAGCGAGCTGCACGAGCCGCAGGAACACCGGGAATGACCAAAAGGCACCCAGAAGTGAACCAGCGAAAGTGGGGGACAATTTGAGAAAAAGTTGGAAAAAAGTCCGAAATTGTTTAAAAATCCTACCCAGGATGGAGTTCCAGAAGCCCCGCAGCGAGTTGCGCGAGCTCCGGGACCCCCGGGAATGACCAAAAGATACCCAGGAGTGAACCAGCGAAAGTGGGGGACAATTTGAGAAAAAGTTGGAAAAAGGTCCGAAATTCATTAAAAATCCTACCCAGGATGGAGTTCCAGAAGCCCCGCAGCGAGCTGCACGAGCCGCAGGAACACCGGGAATGACCAAAAGGCACCCAGAAGTGAACCAGTGAAAGTGGGGGAAAAATGGAGGAAAAGGAGGAAAAAGTACCAAATTGTTTAAAAATCCTATCCAGGATGGAGTTCCACAAGTCCCGCAGCGAGCTGCCCGAGCCGCAGGAACACCGGGAATGACCAAAAGGCACCCAGAAGTGAACCAGCGAAAGTGGGGGAAAAATGGAGGAAAAGGAGGAAAAAGTGCCAAATTGTTTAAAAATCCTACCCAGGATGGAGTTCTTGAAGTCCCGCAGCGAGCTGCGCGAGCCGCAGGAACACCGGGAATGACCAAAAGGCACCCAGAAGTGAACCATCAAAAGTGGGGGACAATTTGAGAAAAAGTTGGGAAAAAAGGTCCGAAATTGATTAAAAATCCTACCCAGGATGGAGTTCCAGAAGCCCCGCAGCGAGCTGCACGAGCCGCGGGAACACCGGGAATGACCAAAAGGCACCCAGAAGTGAACCATTAAAAGTGGGGGACAATTTGAGAAAAAGTTGGAAAAAGGTCCGAAATTCATTAAAAATCCTACCCAGGATGGAGTTCCAGAAGCCCCGCAGCGAGCTGCGCGAGCTCCAGGACCCCCGGGAATGACCAAAAGATACCCAGGAGTGAACCAGCGAAAGTGGGGGACAATTTGAGAAAAAGTTGGAAAAAGGTCCGAAATTGTTTAAAAATCCTACTCAGGATGGAGTTCCAGAAGCCCCGCAGCGAGCTGCGCGAGCTCCAGGACCCCCGGGAATGACCAAAAGACACCCAGGAGTGGACCATCGAAAGTGGGAGGGAAATGGAGGGAAAGTCGGAAAAAGGTCCAAAATGGGTTGAAAATCATATGATCCCACCCAGGGTAGAGTTCCACAAGTCCCGCAGCGAGCTGCACGAGCCGCAGGAACACCGGGAATGACCAAAAGGCACCCAGAAGTGAACCAGCGAAAGTGGGGGAAAAATGGAGGAAAAGTCGGAAAAAGTACCAAATTGTTTAAAAATCCTACCCAGGATGGAGTTCCAGAAGTCCCGAAGCGAGCTGCCCGAGCCGCGGGAACACCGGGAATGACCAAAAGGCACCCAGAAGTGAACCAGCGAAAGTGGGGGAAAAATGGAGGAAAAGTCGGAAAAAGTACCAAATTGTTTAAAAATCCTACCCAGGATGGAGTTCCAGAAGTCCCGCAGCGAGCTGCCCGAGCCGCGGGAACACCGGGAATGACCAAAAGGCACCCAGAAGTGAACCAGCGAAAGTGGGGGACAATTTGAGAAAAAGTTGGAAAAAGGTCCGAAATTGTTTAAAAATCCTACCCAGGATGGAGTTCCAGAAGTCCCGCAGTGAGCTGCCCGAGCCGCGGGAACACCGGGAATCAACAAAAGGCACCCAGAAGTGAACCAGCGAAAGTGGGGGACAATTTGAGAAAAAGTTGGAAAAAGGTCCGAAATTGTTTAAAAATCCTACCCAGGATGGAGTTCCAGAAGTCCCGCAGCGAGCTGCACGAGCCGCAGGAACACCGGGAATGACCAAAAGGCACCCAGAAGTGAACCATCAAAAGTGGGGGACAATTTGCGAAAAAGTTGGAAAAAGGGCCGAAATTGTTTAAAAATCCTACCCAGGATGGAGTTCCAGAAGTCCCGCAGCGAGCTGCACGAGCCGCAGGAACACCGGGAATGACCAAAAGGCACCCAGAAGTGAACCAGCGAAAGTGGGGGAAAAATGGAGGAAAAGGAGGAAAAAGTACCAAATTGTTTAAAAATCATACCCAGGATGGAGTTCCACAAGTCCCGCAGCGAGCTGCACGAGCCGCAGGAACACCGGGAATGACCAAAAGGCACCCAGAAGTGAACCAGCGAAAGTGGGGGAAAAATGGAGGAAAAGGAGGAAAAAGTACCAAATTGTTTAAAAATCATACCCAGGATGGAGTTCCACAAGTCCCGCAGCGAGCTGCACGAGCCGCAGGAACACCGGGAATGACCAAAAGGCACCCAGAAGTGAACCATCAAAAGTGGGGGACAATTTGAGAAAAAGTTGGAAAAAGGTCCGAAATTGATTAAAAATCCTACCCAGGATGGAGTTCCAGAAGCCCCGCAGCGAGCTGCACGAGCCGCAGGAACACCGGGAATGACCAAGAGGCACCCAGAAGTGAACCATCAAAAGTGGGGGACAATTTGAGAAAAAGTTGGAAAAAGGTCCGAAATTGATTAAAAATCCTACCCAGGATGGAGTTCCAGAAGTCCCGCAGCGAGCTGCACGAGCTGCAGGAACACCGGGAATGACCAAAAGGCACCCAGAAGTGAACCATCAAAAGTGGGGGACAATTTGAGAAAAAGTTGGAAAAAGGTCCGAAATTGATTAAAAATCCTACCCAGGATGGAGTTCCAGAAGCCCCGCAGCGAGCTGCGCGAGCCGCGGGACCCCCGGGAATGACCAAAAGATACCCAGGAGTGAACCAGCGAAAGTGGGGGACAATTTGAGAAAAAGTTGGAAAAAGGTCCGAAATTGATTAAAAATCCTACCCAGGGTAGAGTTCCACAAGTCCCGCAAAGAGCTGCACGAGCCGCAGGAACACCGGGAATGACCAAAAGGCACCCAGAAGTGAACCAGCGAAAGTGGGGGAAAAATGGAGGAAAAGGAGGAAAAAGTGCCAAATTGTTTAAAAATCTTATCCCAGGATGGAGTTCCAGAAGTCCCGCAGCGAGCTGCACGAGCCGCAGGAACACCGGGAATGACCAAAAGGCACCCAGAAGTGAACCATCAAAAGTGGGGGACAATTTGAGAAAAAGTTGGAAAAAGGTCCGAAATTGATTAAAAATCCTACCCAGGATGGAGTTCCAGAAGCCCCGCAGCGAGCTGCACGAGCCGCAGGAACACCGGGAATGACCAAAAGGCACCCAGAAGTGAACCAGCGAAAGTGGGGGAAAAATGGAGGAAAAGGAGGAAAAAGTGCCAAATTGTTTAAAAATCCTACCCAGGATGGAGTTCCACAAGTCCCGCAAAGAGCTGCACAAGCCGCAGGAACACCGGGAATGACCAAAAGGCACCCAGAAGTGAACCAGCGAAAGTGGGGGAAAAAATGGAGGAAAAGGAGGAAAAAGTACCAAATTGTTTAAAAATCCTACCCAGGATGGAGTTCCACAAGTCCCGCAGCGAGCTGCCCGAGCCGCGGGAACACCGGGAATGACCAAAAGGCACCCAGAAGTGAACCAGCGAAAGTGGGGGACAATTTGAGAAAAAGTTGGAAAAAGGTCCGAAATTGATTAAAAATCCTACCCAGGGTAGAGTTCCACAAGTCCCGCAGCGAGCTGCACGAGCCGCAGGAACACCGGGAATGACCAAAAGGCACCCAGAAGTGAACCAGCGAAAGTGGGGGAAAAATGGAGGAAAAGGAGGAAAAAGTGCCAAATTGTTTAAAAATCCTACCCAGGATGGAGTTCCACAAGTCCCGCAAAGAGCTGCACAAGCCGCAGGAACACCGGGAATGACCAAAAGGCACCCAGAAGTGAACCAGCGAAAGTGGGGGAAAAATGGAGGAAAAGGAGGAAAAAGTGCCAAATTGTTTAAAAATCCTACCCAGGATGGAGTTCCAGAAGTCCCGCAGCGAGCTGCACGAGCCGCAGGAACACCGGGAATGACCAAAAGGCACCCAGAAGTGAACCAGCGAAAGTGGGGGAAAAATGGAGGAAAAGGAGGAAAAAGTGCCAAATTGTTTAAAAATCCTACCCAGGATGGAGTTCCAGAAGTCCCGCAAAGAGCTGCACGAGCCGCAGGAACACCGGGAATGACCAAAAGGCACCCAGAAGTGAACCATCAAAAGTGGGGGACAATTTGAGAAAAAGTTGGAAAAAAGGTCCGAAATTGATTAAAAATCCTACCCAGGATGGAGTTCCAGAAGCCCCGCAGCGAGCTGCACGAGCCGCAGGAACACCGATAATGAACAAAAGGCACCCAGAAGTGAACCAACGAAAGTGGGGGAAAAATGGAGGTAGGAGGAAAAAGTACCAAATTGTTTAAAAATCCTACCAGGATGGAGTTCCACAACTCCCGCAAAGAGCTGCACGAGCCGCAGGAACACCGGGGATGACCAAAAGGCACCCAGAAGTGAACCATCAAAAGTGGGGGACAATTTGAGAAAAAGTTGGAAAAAGGTCCGAAATTGAATAAAAATCCTACCCAGGATGGAGTTCCAGAAACCCCGCAGCGAGCTGCCCGAGCCGCGGGAACACCGGGAATGACCAAAAGGCACCCAGAAGTGAACCATCAAAAGTGGGGGACAATTTGAGAAAAAGTTGGAAAAAGGTCCGAAATTGATTAAAAATCCTACCCAGGATGGAGTTCCAGAAGCCCCGCAGCGAGCTGCCCGAGCCGCAGGAACACCGGGAATGACCAAAAGGCACCCAGAAGTGAACCAGCGAAAGTGGGGGACAATTTGAGAAAAAGTTGGAAAAAGGTCCGAAATTGATTAAAAATCCTACCCAGGATGGAGTTCCACAAGTCCCGCAGCGAGCTGCACGAGCCGCAGGAACACCGGGAATGACCAAAAGGCACCCAGAAGTGAACCAGCGAAAGTGGGGGAAAAATGGAGGAAAAGGAGGAGAAAGTACCAAATTGTTTAAAAATCCTACCCAGGATGGAGTTCCAGAAGTCCCGCAGCGAGCTGCACGAGCCGCGGGAACACCGGGAATGACCAAAAGGCACCCAGAAGTGAACCATCAAAAGTGGGGGACAATTTGAGAAAAAGTTGGAAAAAGGTCCGAAATTGATTAAAAATCCTACCCAGGATGGAGTTCCAGAAGCCCCGCAGCGAGCTGCACGAGACGCAGGAACACCGGGAATGACCAAAAGGCACCCAGAAGTGAACCATCAAAAGTGGGGGACAATTTGAGAAAAAGTTGGAAAAAGGTCCGAAATTGATTAAAAATCCTACCCAGGATGGAGTTCCAGAAGCCCCGCAGCGAGCTGCACGAGCCGCAGGAACACCGGGAATGACCAAAAGATACCCAGGAGTGAACCAGCCAAAGTGGGGGACAATTTGAGAAAAAGTTGGAAAAAGGTCCGAAATTGATTAAAAATCCTACCCAGGATGGAGTTCCAGAAGCCCCGCAGCGAGCTGCACGAGCCGCAGGAACACCGGGAATGACCAAAAGGCACCCAGAAGTGAACCAGCGAAAGTGGGGGACAATTTGAGAAAAAGTTGGAAAAAAGGTCCGAAATTGTTTAAAAATCCCACCCAGGGTAGAGTTCCAGAAGTCCCGCAGCGAGCTGCCCGAGCCGCGGGAACACCGGGAATGACCAAAAGATACCCAGAAGTGAACCAGCGAAAGTGGGGGAAAAATGGAGGAAAAGGAGGAAAAAGTGCCAAATTGTTTAAAAATCCTACCCAGGATGGAGTTCCACAAGTCCCGCAGCGAGCTGCCCGAGCCGCGGGAACACCGGGAATGACCAAAAGATACCCAGAAGTGAACCAGCGAAAGTGGGGGAAAAATGGAGGAAAAGGAGGAAAAAGTGCCAAATTGTTTAAAAATCCTACCCAGGATGGAGTTCCACAAGTCCCGCAGCGAGCTGCCCGAGCCGCGGGAACACCGGGAATGACCAAAAGATACCCAGAAGTGAACCAGCGAAAGTGGGGGACAATTTGAGAAAAAGTTGGAAAAAGGTCCGAAATTGATTAAAAATCCTACCCAGGGTAGAGTTCCACAAGTCCCGCAGCGAGCTGCACGAGCCGCAGGAACACCGGGAATGACCAAAAGGCACCCAGAAGTGAACCAGCGAAAGTGGGGGAAAAATGGAGGAAAAGGAGGAAAAAGTACCAAATTGTTTAAAAATCCTACCCAGGATGGAGTTCCAGAAGTCCCGCAGCGAGCTGCACGAGCCGCAGGAACACCGGGAATGACCAAAAGGCACCCAGAAGTGAACCATCAAAAGTGGGGGACAATTTGAGAAAAAGTTGGAAAAAGGTCCGAAATTGATTAAAAATCCTACCCAGGATGGAGTTCCACAAGTCCCGCAAAGAGCTGCACGAGCCGCAGGAACACCGGGAATGACCAAAAGGCACCCAGAAGTGAACCAGCGAAAGTGGGGGAAAAATGGAGGAAAAGGAGGAAAAAGTGCCAAATTGTTTAAAAATCCTACCCAGGATGGAGTTCCAGAAGCCCCGCAGCGAGCTGCGCGAGCCGCAGGAACACCGGGAATGACCAAAAGGCACCCAGAAGTGAACCATCAAAAGTGGGGGAGAATTTGAGGAAAAAGTTGGAAAAAGGTCCGAAATTGATTAAGAATCCTACCCAGGATGGAGTTCCAGAAGCCCCGCAGCGAGCTGCGCGAGCTCCGGGACCCCCGGGAATGACCAAAAGGCACCCAGAAGTGAACCAGCGAAAGTGGGGGAAAAATGGAGGAAAAGGAGGAAAAAGTGCCAAATTGTTTAAAAATCCTACCCAGGATGGAGTTCCACAAGTCCCGCAGCGAGCTGCACGAGCCGCAGGAACACCGGGAATGACCAAAAGGCACCCAGAAGTGAACCAGCGAAAGTGGGGGAAAAATGGAGGAAAAGGAGGAAAAAGTGCCAAATTGTTTAAAAATCCTACCCAGGATGGAGTTCCAGAAGTCCCGCAGCGAGCTGCACGAGCCGCAGGAACACCGGGAATGACCAAAAGGCACCCAGAAGTGAACCAGCGAAAGTGGGGGGAAAATGGAGGAAAAGGAGGAAAAAGTACCAAATTGTTTAAAAATCCTACCAGGATGGAGTTCCACAAGTCCCGCAGCGAGCTGCACGAGCGGCGGGAACACCGGGAATGACCAAAAGGCACCCAGAAGTGAACCAGCGAAAGTGGGGGAAAAATGGAGGAAAAGGAGGAAAAAGTGCCAAATTGTTTAAAAATCCTACCCAGGATGGAGTTCCAGAAGTCCCGCAGCGAGCTGCACGAGCCGCAGGAACACCGGGAATGACCAAAAGGCACCCAGAAGTGAACCAGCGAAAGTGGGGGAAAAATGGAGGAAAAGGAGGAAAAAGTGCCAAATTGTTTAAAAATCCTACCCAGGATGGAGTTCCAGAAGTCCCGCAGCGAGCTGCACGAGCCGCAGGAACACCGGGAATGACCAAAAGGCACCCAGAAGTAAACCAGCGAAAGTGGGGGAAAAATGGAGGAAAAGGAGGAAAAAGTGCCAAATTGTTTAAAAATCCTACCCAGGATGGAGTTCCAGAAGTCCCGCAGCGAGCTGCACGAGCCGCAGGAACACCGGGAATGACCAAAAGGCACCCAGAAGTAAACCAGCGAAAGTGGGGGAAAAATGGAGGAAAAGGAGGAAAAAGTGCCAAATTGTTTAAAAATCCTACCCAGGATGGAGTTCCAGAAGTCCCGCAGCGAGCTGCGCGAGCCGCAGGAACACCGGGAATGACCAAAAGGCACCCAGAAGTGAACCAGCGAAAGTGGGGGACAATTTGAGAAAAAGTTGGAAAAAAGTCCGAAATTGTTTAAAAATCCTACCCAGGATGGAGTTCCAGAAGCCCCGCAGCGAGTTGCGCGAGCTCCGGGACCCCCGGGAATGACCAAAAGATACCCAGGAGTGAACCAGCGAAAGTGGGGGACAATTTGAGAAAAAGTTGGAAAAAGGTCCGAAATTCATTAAAAATCCTACCCAGGATGGAGTTCCAGAAGCCCCGCAGCGAGCTGCACGAGCCGCAGGAACACCGGGAATGACCAAAAGGCACCCAGGAGTGAACCATCAAAAGTGGGGGACAATTTGAGAAAAAGTTGGAAAAAGGTCCGAAATTGATTAAAAATCCTACCCAGGATGGAGTTCCAGAAACCCCGCAGCGAGCTGCACGAGCCGCAGGAACACCGGGAATGACCAAAAGGCACCTAGAAGTGAACCATCAAAAGTGGGGGACAATTTGAGAAAAAGTTGGAAAAAGGTCCGAAATTGTTTAAAAATCCTACCCAGGATGGAGTTCCAGAAGCCCCGCAGCGAGCTGCACGAGCCGCAGGAACACCGGGAATGACCAAAAGGCACCCAGAAGTGAACCAGTGAAAGTGGGGGAAAAATGGAGGAAAAGGAGGAAAAAGTGCCAAATTGTTTAAAAATTTTATCCCAGGATGGAGTTCCAGAAGTCCCGCAGCGAGCTGCACGAGCCCTGGGACCCCCGGGAATGACCAAAAGATACCCAGAAGTGAACCAGCGAAAGTGGGGGGAAAATGGAGGAAAAGGAGGAAAAAGTGCCAAATTGTTTAAAAATCCTACCCAGGATGGAGTTCCAGAAGCCCTGCAGCGAGCTGCACGAGCCGCAGGAACACCGGGAATGACCAAAAGGCACCCAGAAGTGAACCAGCGAAAGTGGGGGAAAAATGGAGGAAAAGGAGGAAAAAGTACCAAATTGTTTAAAAATCCTACCCAGGATGGAGTTCCACAAGTCCCGCAAAGAGCTGCACGAGCCGCAGGAACACCGGGAATGACCAAAAGGCACCCAGAAGTGAACCATCAAAAGTGGGGGACAATTTGAGAAAAAGTTGGAAAAAGGTCCGAAATTGTTTAAAAATCCTACCCAGGATGGAGTTCCAGAAGTCCCGCAGCGAGCTGCACGAGCCGCAGGAACACCGGGAATGACCAAAAGGCACCCAGAAGTGAACCAGCGAAAGTGGGGGGAAAATGGAGGAAAAGGAGGAAAAAGTACCAAATTGTTTAAAAATCCTACCAGGATGGAGTTCCACAAGTCCCGCAGCGAGCTGCACGAGCGGCGGGAACACCGGGAATGACCAAAAGGCACCCAGAAGTGAACCAGCGAAAGTGGGGGAAAAATGGAGGAAAAGGAGGAAAAAGTGCCAAATTGTTTAAAAATCCTACCCAGGATGGAGTTCCAGAAGTCCCGCAGCGAGCTGCACGAGCCGCAGGAACACCGGGAATGACCAAAAGGCACCCAGAAGTGAACCAGCGAAAGTGGGGGAAAAATGGAGGAAAAGGAGGAAAAAGTGCCAAATTGTTTAAAAATCCTACCCAGGATGGAGTTCCAGAAGTCCCGCAGCGAGCTGCACGAGCCGCAGGAACACCGGGAATGACCAAAAGGCACCCAGAAGTAAACCAGCGAAAGTGGGGGAAAAATGGAGGAAAAGGAGGAAAAAGTGCCAAATTGTTTAAAAATCCTACCCAGGATGGAGTTCCAGAAGTCCCGCAGCGAGCTGCACGAGCCGCAGGAACACCGGGAATGACCAAAAGGCACCCAGAAGTAAACCAGCGAAAGTGGGGGAAAAATGGAGGAAAAGGAGGAAAAAGTGCCAAATTGTTTAAAAATCCTACCCAGGATGGAGTTCCAGAAGTCCCGCAGCGAGCTGCGCGAGCCGCAGGAACACCGGGAATGACCAAAAGGCACCCAGAAGTGAACCAGCGAAAGTGGGGGACAATTTGAGAAAAAGTTGGAAAAAAGTCCGAAATTGTTTAAAAATCCTACCCAGGATGGAGTTCCAGAAGCCCCGCAGCGAGTTGCGCGAGCTCCGGGACCCCCGGGAATGACCAAAAGATACCCAGGAGTGAACCAGCGAAAGTGGGGGACAATTTGAGAAAAAGTTGGAAAAAGGTCCGAAATTCATTAAAAATCCTACCCAGGATGGAGTTCCAGAAGCCCCGCAGCGAGCTGCACGAGCCGCAGGAACACCGGGAATGACCAAAAGGCACCCAGGAGTGAACCATCAAAAGTGGGGGACAATTTGAGAAAAAGTTGGAAAAAGGTCCGAAATTGATTAAAAATCCTACCCAGGATGGAGTTCCAGAAACCCCGCAGCGAGCTGCACGAGCCGCAGGAACACCGGGAATGACCAAAAGGCACCTAGAAGTGAACCATCAAAAGTGGGGGACAATTTGAGAAAAAGTTGGAAAAAGGTCCGAAATTGTTTAAAAATCCTACCCAGGATGGAGTTCCAGAAGCCCCGCAGCGAGCTGCACGAGCCGCAGGAACACCGGGAATGACCAAAAGGCACCCAGAAGTGAACCAGTGAAAGTGGGGGAAAAATGGAGGAAAAGGAGGAAAAAGTGCCAAATTGTTTAAAAATTTTATCCCAGGATGGAGTTCCAGAAGTCCCGCAGCGAGCTGCACGAGCCCTGGGACCCCCGGGAATGACCAAAAGATACCCAGAAGTGAACCAGCGAAAGTGGGGGGAAAATGGAGGAAAAGGAGGAAAAAGTGCCAAATTGTTTAAAAATCCTACCCAGGATGGAGTTCCAGAAGCCCTGCAGCGAGCTGCACGAGCCGCAGGAACACCGGGAATGACCAAAAGGCACCCAGAAGTGAACCAGCGAAAGTGGGGGAAAAATGGAGGAAAAGGAGGAAAAAGTACCAAATTGTTTAAAAATCCTACCCAGGATGGAGTTCCACAAGTCCCGCAAAGAGCTGCACGAGCCGCAGGAACACCGGGAATGACCAAAAGGCACCCAGAAGTGAACCATCAAAAGTGGGGGACAATTTGAGAAAAAGTTGGAAAAAGGTCCGAAATTGATTAAAAATCCTACCCAGGATGGAGTTCCAGAAGCCCCGCAGCGAGCTGCACGAGCCGCGGGAACACCGGGAATGACCAAAAGGCACCCAGAAGTGAACCATCAAAAGTGGGGGACAATTTGAGAAAAAGTTGGAAAAAGGTCCGAAATTGATTAAAAATCCTACCCAGGATGGAGTTCCAGAAGCCCCGCAGCGAGCTGCACGAGCCGCAGGAACACCGGGAATGACCAAAAGGCACCCAGAAGTGAACCAGCGAAAGTGGGGGAAAAATGGAGGAAAAGGAGGAAAAAGTACCAAATTGTTTAAAATTCCTACCCAGGATGGAGTTCCAGAAGTCCCGCAGCGAGCTGCGCGAGCCGCGGGAACACCGGGAATGACCAAAAGGCACCCAGAAGTGAACCATCAAAAGTGGGGGACAATTTGAGAAAAATTTGGAAAAAGGTCCGAAATTGATTAAAAATCCTACCCAGGATGGAGTTCCAGAAACCCCGCAGCGAGCTGCACGAGCCGCAGGAACACCGGGAATGACCAAAAGGCACCTAGAAGTGAACCATCAAAAGTGGGGGACAATTTGAGAAAAAGTTGGAAAAAGGTCCGAAATTGTTTAAAAATCCTACCCAGGATGGAGTTCCAGAAACCCCGCAGCGAGCTGCGCGAGCTCCGGGACCCCCGGGAATGACCAAAAGACACCCAGGAGTGGACCATCGAAAGTGGGAGGGAAATGGAGGGAAAGTCGGAAAAAGGTCCAAAATGGGTTGAAAATCATATGATCCCACCCAGGGTAGAGTTCCACAAGTCCCGCAGCGAGCTGCACGAGCCGCAGGAACACCGGGAATGACCAAAAGGCACCCAGAAGTGAACCAGCGAAAGTGGGGGAAAAATGGAGGAAAAGTCGGAAAAAGTACCAAATTGTTTAAAAATCCTACCCAGGATGGAGTTCCAGAAGTCCCGCAGCGAGCTGCCCGAGCCGCGGGAACACCGGGAATGACCAAAAGGCACCCAGAAGTGAACCAGCGAAAGTGGGGGACAATTTGAGAAAAAGTTGGGAAAAAAGGTCCGAAATTGATTAAAAATCCTACCCAGGATGGAGTTCCAGAAGTCCCGCAGCGAGCTGCCCGAGCCGCGGGAACACCGGGAATGACCAAAAGGCACCCAGAAGTGAACCAGCGAAAGTGGGGGACAATTTGAGAAAAAGTTGGAAAAAGGTCCGAAATTGTTTAAAAATCCTACCCAGGATGGAGTTCCAGAAGTCCCGCAGTGAGCTGCCCGAGCCGCGGGAACACCGGGAATCAACAAAAGGCACCCAGAAGTGAACCAGCGAAAGTGGGGGACAATTTGAGAAAAAGTTGGAAAAAGGTCCGAAATTGTTTAAAAATCCTACCCAGGATGGAGTTCCAGAAGCCCCGCAGCGAGCTGCACGAGCCGCAGGAACACCGGGAATGACCAAAAGGCACCCAGAAGTGAACCAGCGAAAGTGGGGGAAAAATGGAGGAAAAGGAGGAAAAAGTACCAAATTGTTTAAAAATCCTACCCAGGATGGAGTTCCAGAAGCCCCGCAGCGAGCTGCCCGAGCCGCGGGAACACCGGGAATGACCAAAAGGCACCCAGAAGTGAACCATCAAAAGTGGGGGACAATTTGAGAAAAAGTTGGAAAAAGGTCCGAAATTGATTAAAAATCCTACCCAGGATGGAGTTCCAGAAGACCCGCAGCGAGCTGCGCGAGCTCCGGGACCCCCTGGAATGACCAAAAGATACCCAGGAGTGAACCATCAAAAGTGGGGGACAATTTGAGAAAAAGTTGGAAAAAGGTCCGAAATTGTTTAAAAATCCTACCCAGGATGGAGTTCCAGAAGTCCCGCAGCGAGCTGCACGAGCGGCGGGAACACCGGGAATGACCAAAAGGCACCCAGAAGTGAACCAGCGAAAGTGGGGGAAAAATGGAGGAAAAGGAGGAAAAAGTGCCAAATTGTTTAAAAATCCTACCCAGGATGGAGTTCCAGAAGTCCCGCAGCGAGCTGCACGAGCCGCAGGAACACCGGGAATGACCAAAAGGCACCCAGAAGTAAACCAGCGAAAGTGGGGGAAAAATGGAGGAAAAGGAGGAAAAAGTGCCAAATTGTTTAAAAATCCTACCCAGGATGGAGTTCCAGAAGTCCCGCAGCGAGCTGCGCGAGCCGCAGGAACACCGGGAATGACCAAAAGGCACCCAGAAGTGAACCAGCGAAAGTGGGGGAAAAATGGAGGAAAAGGAGGAAAAAGTGCCAAATTGTTTAAAAATCCTACCCAGGATGGAGTTCCAGAAGTCCCGCAGCGAGCTGCGTGAGCCGCAGGAACACCGGGAATGACCAAAAGGCACCCAGAAGTGAACCAGCGAAAGTGGGGGAAAAATGGAGGAAAAGGAGGAAAAAGTACCAAATTGTTTAAAAATCCTACCCAGGATGGAGTTCCAGAAGCCCCGCAGCGAGCTGCGCGAGCCGCAGGAACACCGGGAATGACCAAAAGGCACCCAGAAGTGAACCATCAAAAGTGGGGGACAATTTGAGAAAAATTTGGAAAAAGGTCCGAAATTGATTAAAAATCCTACCCAGGATGGAGTTCCAGAAGCCCCGCAGCGAGCTGCCCGAGCCGCGGGAACACCGGGAATGACCAAAAGATACCCAGAAGTGAATCAGCGAAAGTGGGGGAAAAATGGAGGAAAAGGAGGAAAAAGTACCAAATTGTTTAAAAATCCTACCCAGGATGGAGTTCCAGAAGCCCTGCAGCGAGCTGCACGAGCCGCAGGAACACCGGGAATGACCAAAAGGCACCCAGAAGTGAACCAGCGAAAGTGGGGGAAAAATGGAGGAAAAGGAGGAAAAAGTGCCAAATTGTTTAAAAATCTTATCCCAGGATGGAGTTCCAGAAGTCCCGCAGCGAGCTGCACGAGCCCTGGGACCCCCGGGAATGACCAAAAGATACCCAGAAGTGAACCAGCGAAAGTGGGGGGAAAATGGAGGAAAAGGAGGAAAAAGTGCCAAATTGTTTAAAAATCCTACCCAGGATGGAGTTCCAGAAGCCCTGCAGCGAGCTGCACGAGCCGCAGGAACACCGGGAATGACCAAAAGGCACCCAGAAGTGAACCAGCGAAAGTGGGGGAAAAATGGAGGAAAAGGAGGAAAAAGTACCAAATTGTTTAAAAATCCTACCCAGGATGGAGTTCCACAAGTCCCGCAAAGAGCTGCACGAGCCGCAGGAACACCGGGAATGACCAAAAGGCACCCAGAAGTGAACCATCAAAAGTGGGGGACAATTTGAGAAAAAGTTGGAAAAAGGTCCGAAATTGATTAAAAATCCTACCCAGGATGGAGTTCCAGAAGCCCCGCAGCGAGCTGCACGAGCCGCGGGAACACCGGGAATGACCAAAAGGCACCCAGAAGTGAACCATCAAAAGTGGGGGACAATTTGAGAAAAAGTTGGAAAAAGGTCCGAAATTGATTAAAAATCCTACCCAGGATGGAGTTCCAGAAGCCCCGCAGCGAGCTGCACGAGCCGCAGGAACACCGGGAATGACCAAAAGGCACCCAGAAGTGAACCAGCGAAAGTGGGGGAAAAATGGAGGAAAAGGAGGAAAAAGTACCAAATTGTTTAAAATTCCTACCCAGGATGGAGTTCCAGAAGTCCCGCAGCGAGCTGCGCGAGCCGCGGGAACACCGGGAATGACCAAAAGGCACCCAGAAGTGAACCATCAAAAGTGGGGGACAATTTGAGAAAAATTTGGAAAAAGGTCCGAAATTGATTAAAAATCCTACCCAGGATGGAGTTCCAGAAACCCCGCAGCGAGCTGCACGAGCCGCAGGAACACCGGGAATGACCAAAAGGCACCTAGAAGTGAACCATCAAAAGTGGGGGACAATTTGAGAAAAAGTTGGAAAAAGGTCCGAAATTGTTTAAAAATCCTACCCAGGATGGAGTTCCAGAAACCCCGCAGCGAGCTGCGCGAGCTCCGGGACCCCCGGGAATGACCAAAAGACACCCAGGAGTGGACCATCGAAAGTGGGAGGGAAATGGAGGGAAAGTCGGAAAAAGGTCCAAAATGGGTTGAAAATCATATGATCCCACCCAGGGTAGAGTTCCACAAGTCCCGCAGCGAGCTGCACGAGCCGCAGGAACACCGGGAATGACCAAAAGGCACCCAGAAGTGAACCAGCGAAAGTGGGGGAAAAATGGAGGAAAAGTCGGAAAAAGTACCAAATTGTTTAAAAATCCTACCCAGGATGGAGTTCCAGAAGTCCCGCAGCGAGCTGCCCGAGCCGCGGGAACACCGGGAATGACCAAAAGGCACCCAGAAGTGAACCAGCGAAAGTGGGGGACAATTTGAGAAAAAGTTGGGAAAAAAGGTCCGAAATTGATTAAAAATCCTACCCAGGATGGAGTTCCAGAAGTCCCGCAGCGAGCTGCCCGAGCCGCGGGAACACCGGGAATGACCAAAAGGCACCCAGAAGTGAACCAGCGAAAGTGGGGGACAATTTGAGAAAAAGTTGGAAAAAGGTCCGAAATTGTTTAAAAATCCTACCCAGGATGGAGTTCCAGAAGTCCCGCAGTGAGCTGCCCGAGCCGCGGGAACACCGGGAATCAACAAAAGGCACCCAGAAGTGAACCAGCGAAAGTGGGGGACAATTTGAGAAAAAGTTGGAAAAAGGTCCGAAATTGTTTAAAAATCCTACCCAGGATGGAGTTCCAGAAGCCCCGCAGCGAGCTGCACGAGCCGCAGGAACACCGGGAATGACCAAAAGGCACCCAGAAGTGAACCAGCGAAAGTGGGGGAAAAATGGAGGAAAAGGAGGAAAAAGTACCAAATTGTTTAAAAATCCTACCCAGGATGGAGTTCCAGAAGCCCCGCAGCGAGCTGCCCGAGCCGCGGGAACACCGGGAATGACCAAAAGGCACCCAGAAGTGAACCATCAAAAGTGGGGGACAATTTGAGAAAAAGTTGGAAAAAGGTCCGAAATTGTTTAAAAATCCTACCCAGGATGGAGTTCCAGAAGCCCCGCAGCGAGCTGCACGAGCCGCGGGAACACCGGGAATGACCAAAAGGCACCCAGAAGTGAACCATCAAAAGTGGGGGACAATTTGAGAAAAAGTTGGAAAAAGGTCCGAAATTGTTTAAAAATCCTACCCAGGATGGAGTTCCAGAAGCCCCGCAGCGAGCTGCACGAGCCGCAGGAACACCGGGAATGACCAAAAGGCACCCAGAAGTGAACCAGCGAAAGTGGGGGACAATTTGAGAAAAAGTTGGAAAAAGGTCCGAAATTGATTAAAAATCCTACCCAGGATGGAGTTCCAAAAGCCCCGCAGCGAGCTGCCCGAGCCGCGGGAACACCGGGAATCAACAAAAGGCACCCAGAAGTGAACCAGCGAAAGTGGGGGACAATTTGAGAAAAAGTTGGAAAAAGGTCCGAAATTGTTTAAAAATCCTACCCAGGATGGAGTTCCAGAAGTCCCGCAGCGAGCTGCACGAGCCGCGGGAACACCGGGAATGACCAAAAGGCACCCAGAAGTGAACCAGCGAAAGTGGGGGAAAAATGGAGGAAAAGGAGGAAAAAGTACCAAATTGTTTAAAAATCCTACCCAGGATGGAGTTCCAGAAGCCCCGCAGCGAGCTGCACGTGCCGCAGGAACACCGGGAATGACCAAAAGGCACCCAGAAGTGAACCAGCGAAAGTGGGGGACAATTTGAGAAAAAGTTGGAAAAAGGTCCGAAATTGTTTAAAAATCCTACTCAGGATGGAGTTCCAGAAGCCCCGAAGCGAGCTGCGCGAGCTCCAGGACCCCCGGGAATGACCAAAAGATACCCAGGAGTGAACCAGCGAAAGTGGGGGACAATTTGAGAAAAAGTTGGAAAAAGGTCCGAAATTGTTTAAAAATCCTACCCAGGATGGAGTTCCAGAAGCCCCGCAGCGAGCTGCGCGAGCTCCGGGACCCCCGGGAATGACCAAAAGACAACCAGGAGTGGACCATCGAAAGTGGGAGGGAAATGGAGGGAAAGTCGGAAAAAGGTCCAAAATGGGTTGAAAATCATATGATCCCACCCAGGGTAGAGTTCCACAAGTCCCGCAGCGAGCTGCACGAGCCGCAGGAACACCGGGAATGACCAAAAGGCACCCAGAAGTGAACCAGCGAAAGTGGGGGAAAAATGGAGGAAAAGGAGGAAAAAGTGCCAAATTGTTTAAAAATCCTACCCAGGATGGAGTTCCAGAAGTCCCGCAGCGAGCTGCACGAGCCGCAGGAACACCGGGAATGACCAAAAGGCACCCAGAAGTGAACCATCAAAAGTGGGGGACAATTTGCGAAAAAGTTGGAAAAAAGGTCCGAAATTGATTAAAAATCCTACCCAGGATGGAGTTCCAGAAGCCCCGCAGCAGGCTGCACGAGCCGCAGGAACACCGGGAATGACCAAAAGGCACCCAGAAGTGAACCAGTGAAAGTGGGGGAAAAATGGAGGAAAAGGAGGAAAAAGTACCAAATTGTTTAAAAATCCTATCCAGGATGGAGTTCCAGAAGTCCCGCAGCGAGCTGCACGAGCCGCAGGAACACCGGGAATGACCAAAAGGCACCCAGAAGTGAACCATCAAAAGTGGGGGACAATTTGAGAAAAAGTTGGGAAAAAAGGTCCGAAATTGATTAAAAATCCTACCCAGGATGGAGTTCCAGAAGCCCCGCAGCGAGCTGCACGTGCCGCAGGAACACCGGGAATGACCAAAAGGCACCCAGAAGTGAACCAGCGAAAGTGGGGGACAATTTGAGAAAAAGTTGGAAAAAGGTCCGAAATTGTTTAAAAATCCTACCCAGGATGGAGTTCCAGAAGCCCCGCAGCGAGCTGCACGAGCCGCAGGAACACCGGGAATGACCAAAAGGCACCCAGAAGTGAACCAGCGAAAGTGGGGGACAATTTGAGAAAAAGTTGGAAAAAAGTCCGAAATTGTTTAAAAATCCTACCCAGGATGGAGTTCCAGAAGCCCCGCAGCGAGTTGCGCGAGCTCCGGGACCCCCGGGAATGACCAAAAGATACCCAGGAGTGAACCAGCGAAAGTGGGGGACAATTTGAGAAAAAGTTGGAAAAAGGTCCGAAATTCATTAAAAATCCTACCCAGGATGGAGTTCCAGAAGCCCCGCAGCGAGCTGCACGAGCCGCAGGAACACCGGGAATGACCAAAAGGCACCCAGAAGTGAACCAGTGAAAGTGGGGGAAAAATGGAGGAAAAGGAGGAAAAAGTACCAAATTGTTTAAAAATCCTATCCAGGATGGAGTTCCACAAGTCCCGCAGCGAGCTGCCCGAGCCGCAGGAACACCGGGAATGACCAAAAGGCACCCAGAAGTGAACCAGCGAAAGTGGGGGAAAAATGGAGGAAAAGGAGGAAAAAGTGCCAAATTGTTTAAAAATCCTACCCAGGATGGAGTTCTTGAAGTCCCGCAGCGAGCTGCGCGAGCCGCAGGAACACCGGGAATGACCAAAAGGCACCCAGAAGTGAACCATCAAAAGTGGGGGACAATTTGAGAAAAAGTTGGGAAAAAAGGTCCGAAATTGATTAAAAATCCTACCCAGGATGGAGTTCCAGAAGCCCCGCAGCGAGCTGCACGAGCCGCGGGAACACCGGGAATGACCAAAAGGCACCCAGAAGTGAACCATTAAAAGTGGGGGACAATTTGAGAAAAAGTTGGAAAAAGGTCCGAAATTCATTAAAAATCCTACCCAGGATGGAGTTCCAGAAGCCCCGCAGCGAGCTGCGCGAGCTCCAGGACCCCCGGGAATGACCAAAAGATACCCAGGAGTGAACCAGCGAAAGTGGGGGACAATTTGAGAAAAAGTTGGAAAAAGGTCCGAAATTGTTTAAAAATCCTACTCAGGATGGAGTTCCAGAAGCCCCGCAGCGAGCTGCGCGAGCTCCAGGACCCCCGGGAATGACCAAAAGACACCCAGGAGTGGACCATCGAAAGTGGGAGGGAAATGGAGGGAAAGTCGGAAAAAGGTCCAAAATGGGTTGAAAATCATATGATCCCACCCAGGGTAGAGTTCCACAAGTCCCGCAGCGAGCTGCACGAGCCGCAGGAACACCGGGAATGACCAAAAGGCACCCAGAAGTGAACCAGCGAAAGTGGGGGAAAAATGGAGGAAAAGTCGGAAAAAGTACCAAATTGTTTAAAAATCCTACCCAGGATGGAGTTCCAGAAGTCCCGAAGCGAGCTGCCCGAGCCGCGGGAACACCGGGAATGACCAAAAGGCACCCAGAAGTGAACCAGCGAAAGTGGGGGAAAAATGGAGGAAAAGTCGGAAAAAGTACCAAATTGTTTAAAAATCCTACCCAGGATGGAGTTCCAGAAGTCCCGCAGCGAGCTGCCCGAGCCGCGGGAACACCGGGAATGACCAAAAGGCACCCAGAAGTGAACCAGCGAAAGTGGGGGACAATTTGAGAAAAAGTTGGAAAAAGGTCCGAAATTGTTTAAAAATCCTACCCAGGATGGAGTTCCAGAAGTCCCGCAGTGAGCTGCCCGAGCCGCGGGAACACCGGGAATCAACAAAAGGCACCCAGAAGTGAACCAGCGAAAGTGGGGGACAATTTGAGAAAAAGTTGGAAAAAGGTCCGAAATTGTTTAAAAATCCTACCCAGGATGGAGTTCCAGAAGTCCCGCAGCGAGCTGCACGAGCCGCAGGAACACCGGGAATGACCAAAAGGCACCCAGAAGTGAACCATCAAAAGTGGGGGACAATTTGCGAAAAAGTTGGAAAAAGGGCCGAAATTGTTTAAAAATCCTACCCAGGATGGAGTTCCAGAAGTCCCGCAGCGAGCTGCACGAGCCGCAGGAACACCGGGAATGACCAAAAGGCACCCAGAAGTGAACCAGCGAAAGTGGGGGAAAAATGGAGGAAAAGGAGGAAAAAGTACCAAATTGTTTAAAAATCATACCCAGGATGGAGTTCCACAAGTCCCGCAGCGAGCTGCACGAGCCGCAGGAACACCGGGAATGACCAAAAGGCACCCAGAAGTGAACCAGCGAAAGTGGGGGAAAAATGGAGGAAAAGGAGGAAAAAGTACCAAATTGTTTAAAAATCATACCCAGGATGGAGTTCCACAAGTCCCGCAGCGAGCTGCACGAGCCGCAGGAACACCGGGAATGACCAAAAGGCACCCAGAAGTGAACCATCAAAAGTGGGGGACAATTTGAGAAAAAGTTGGAAAAAGGTCCGAAATTGATTAAAAATCCTACCCAGGATGGAGTTCCAGAAGCCCCGCAGCGAGCTGCACGAGCCGCAGGAACACCGGGAATGACCAAGAGGCACCCAGAAGTGAACCATCAAAAGTGGGGGACAATTTGAGAAAAAGTTGGAAAAAGGTCCGAAATTGATTAAAAATCCTACCCAGGATGGAGTTCCAGAAGTCCCGCAGCGAGCTGCACGAGCTGCAGGAACACCGGGAATGACCAAAAGGCACCCAGAAGTGAACCATCAAAAGTGGGGGACAATTTGAGAAAAAGTTGGAAAAAGGTCCGAAATTGATTAAAAATCCTACCCAGGATGGAGTTCCAGAAGCCCCGCAGCGAGCTGCGCGAGCCGCGGGACCCCCGGGAATGACCAAAAGATACCCAGGAGTGAACCAGCGAAAGTGGGGGACAATTTGAGAAAAAGTTGGAAAAAGGTCCGAAATTGATTAAAAATCCTACCCAGGGTAGAGTTCCACAAGTCCCGCAAAGAGCTGCACGAGCCGCAGGAACACCGGGAATGACCAAAAGGCACCCAGAAGTGAACCAGCGAAAGTGGGGGAAAAATGGAGGAAAAGGAGGAAAAAGTGCCAAATTGTTTAAAAATCTTATCCCAGGATGGAGTTCCAGAAGTCCCGCAGCGAGCTGCACGAGCCGCAGGAACACCGGGAATGACCAAAAGGCACCCAGAAGTGAACCATCAAAAGTGGGGGACAATTTGAGAAAAAGTTGGAAAAAGGTCCGAAATTGATTAAAAATCCTACCCAGGATGGAGTTCCAGAAGCCCCGCAGCGAGCTGCACGAGCCGCAGGAACACCGGGAATGACCAAAAGGCACCCAGAAGTGAACCAGCGAAAGTGGGGGAAAAATGGAGGAAAAGGAGGAAAAAGTGCCAAATTGTTTAAAAATCCTACCCAGGATGGAGTTCCACAAGTCCCGCAAAGAGCTGCACAAGCCGCAGGAACACCGGGAATGACCAAAAGGCACCCAGAAGTGAACCAGCGAAAGTGGGGGAAAAAATGGAGGAAAAGGAGGAAAAAGTACCAAATTGTTTAAAAATCCTACCCAGGATGGAGTTCCACAAGTCCCGCAGCGAGCTGCCCGAGCCGCGGGAACACCGGGAATGACCAAAAGGCACCCAGAAGTGAACCAGCGAAAGTGGGGGACAATTTGAGAAAAAGTTGGAAAAAGGTCCGAAATTGATTAAAAATCCTACCCAGGGTAGAGTTCCACAAGTCCCGCAGCGAGCTGCACGAGCCGCAGGAACACCGGGAATGACCAAAAGGCACCCAGAAGTGAACCAGCGAAAGTGGGGGAAAAATGGAGGAAAAGGAGGAAAAAGTGCCAAATTGTTTAAAAATCCTACCCAGGATGGAGTTCCACAAGTCCCGCAAAGAGCTGCACAAGCCGCAGGAACACCGGGAATGACCAAAAGGCACCCAGAAGTGAACCAGCGAAAGTGGGGGAAAAATGGAGGAAAAGGAGGAAAAAGTGCCAAATTGTTTAAAAATCCTACCCAGGATGGAGTTCCAGAAG